>NC_051453.1:14174243-14273742 GCF_001649575.2 Kryptolebias marmoratus | reverse complement strand
GTTGTTTTACACTTCAGGGTGGGGGAGTTGTTTCAAGTCCATAAGCCCCCTTCTCTGCCTTTGTTCCTCAGTGGCTAAGTTCTCACTCTGGCGAACGCTGGGGAGTGTGACTCAATTTCACACGCTGGGCTGGCACGGTGACAGGAGAACGAAAGTAAAACAACTTACTAATAACCTTTAGAAAGATGGAAACCCTTACTCAAAGCTTTCAGGTGACTAAGTGTGTTTACTTCTTGGTGCCACTTCAAAAGTCTACAAAAATGTGTGTGTGTGGGGGGGCGGGGCGCAACTGCAGCACAGAACAATTTTCTTCTGAAACGTCTAATTATGTTACAAACAAACAAGAATTCGTAACGTTTTGATATAGAAAAACGATCAAATGAGCACTGTTAGCAGCTTGTTTTCCCCGGTGTTGCTACTAAATAAATATGATTATTTTGATTTTTTTCCCCCCGCAAATTAAACGTTGTAACAAGGTAAGGGCCACGAATTAAAAGATCTGCTGTTACTAATAAAGTGGTGACGGTAAATCTCAAAACAAGAACGAACAAAACTGAAAGTGTCTAAAAGGCAGATACCACTGAATTGATTCTGATTTTGGTGCGTTAGCGTGGTAGGCACTTGCACATAGTTCAGCAGCTGTTCTGACTGTGGGGATGCGTCCTTTTGTCGCTCATGTTCAGCAGTGAACTTGACAGGTAAAGATTGGATTCAATTATTAGTATATTTGGATTTGCCACATTTACATGCAACACGATGATGCAGGACTGAAAACTGACAAAACAGTGAACACAAAGCTAAAAACAAAACAAACAAAAAAAACTCTTACCTGATGCAGTAAAATGAGTGCTGGCCAGTGTCATTGTCCTGTTTTTCCCATTGGCTACTGGGGGTGCAAACATCTACAAAACAAAGACAGAGATAACTAACAAGGCAAGGAAGGCACACTTCACACATCTCATTGCTACAAACATCTTACACACACTGTTACAGGCGTTTGAGCTCTGTGTCAGTCTAAAGTGAGATAGAAACAATGAGGTTTAACAAAAAATAAAAAAATAAAGAAAAATTGATACAATTGGTGAGCTTTAGATTAAAAGTAAAACCTATAAGATAATTCTTACTGCAAACACGCAGCTAATTTATTCCATGAACAAAGTAATTCGCAATTAAACTGTTCAAGCATATCTTAGATATCTAAAGCCAGTGGTGTGTACTTTAACTAACATTTATGTCACCAAACCGCTGTGGGCTTTACCACCAGGTTATGGTGTGGTCTCAACAGCCGCTCTGTGGCATCTTTTACGAACGCTAAAGCGTCTGATGTACAAACCAAACACGTTGAAACTGGGGCACTGCAACGCAATTTGCCACTACGGCACATAACCTTGTTTTTAAAAAGAAAAAAACTTAATAAACAGCAAAGTGCTTCAAACATATTAATCGCAATGCAAACTTGTTTTGTTTTTCCTCATTTTCAAGCCCAGATGCTCTCCTACGACCGGCAAGAAATTAAACAGAGACGAGAAAACCTGTTCATGTTTGACGGTTTCTCGCCGAATTATCAAAAGCAAAACGGAACAAAACGGCTGCTAATAGACGTCTAAGCTGATCGATTTGAGCTCCTTTTAAACACCAAACTCGGTTGTCTAATGAGAACCTCTCAGAAGCTCCTTCCATAGCAAGATGTGCTTTTTTTCTAATCTTTCAGTGGTTGGCTTTCCAATAGAAGTACAAAAACATAAACAAAGGCTACACTGTGCCAATCACAAAAATAGAGCTCTACCTAAAAAAACCTGGCTCGGTTACATGGATCGTTTAAATTACTCCTAAACATGAACGGTTGAGTAAAGCAGAATTCAAATTTGTCATAATATATATTCCTGACATAACGTCTTCTGGCAAATACTCACTAACAGTTAAAAGGAAAAAAAAAGTGCCTGCTAATAATACAGAGCTGGGAAAAAAGCCACATTTGCTTTTCAGTTTGTTTGGGTGAAAAAGACTAACACATCTCCACTGGGGCTAGGAGATGTTTATGTCAGTGTTAAGCAGCAAAAAGGCTTCACAACAAAAAAAAAAAAAAAAAAAAAAAGAAAAAAAAGAAACGAAACACAAATAAAAAAAGAAATAAATAAAAAAAGAAACGAAAAAGCGGAGCAGCATTTCTCTATCCACTTTGTAGATAATGTCAGGAGGATCGCTTCGAGAGCAACCAATTGAAAATCTCTTCCTGAAGAACTAAAAAATTATGACAAAAACAAATGCAGAAGCTGTCAGCTCAGCCCTGGATCACACACTCCCAAAAGATCCACTTAACAATTCAAACAGTGGGGAAATTATGTCTACTATTTCCTGCACTTGTTCCTGATTCCCCCTATTTTTTTTTAAACATTAGATGATGCCCCTAGTTGCCTATATCTGTAGACGTTGCAGGCTGTATTGTAGCCAGTCGAGGCAGAACATCATTTAAAATGTTCAATCTCGTCTGCATGCAGGGAATGTAAACATTCTGAGCAAACGAAATCAGTTTTAAGTTCTCAAATCTGCCCTTCTGGTCTCACTTTTTCTAGTTTTTTTTTTATTTAATTTTTTTTGTTGTTGTTTGTTTTCAGACCACCACCTCTGAGCTGCTCTCTCCCTCTCAGACCTGTATTGCACTCTTTCCTCCACCCAGCACCACCCAGACTGCTCTGCCACTCTCTTACCGCGCTGAAATCCAGGAGATCGCTGAGTTCCTTGTCCGTTTCCACTGCAGCCATTCTTTGCTGCTGTTCGTTCATACCCTTCGGCTTCTAACAAACCCTACGAGAGAAATTTGCAAATACAGGATTTTTAAAAGCACAACGAGAAGTCACATGTTCCATTTTTTTTTGTTTGTTTGTTTCAAAAACAAAATTAAAAAGGTGTTACGATGCTAACACATCATTGGAAGCTACTCTACCTTTGATACATGACAACTTTCATCCTGACACGTTAAAAGATTCTCGTTAGGGAAGCCCTAGCTCGCTGATTAGGTAGCAGAGCTGCAGTGCTTTCTTTAAACAAGAGCCACTTTCTCAGCGCTAGCGAATTATTTTAAATTCCAACATAAATGACGATCACCTACAACTAATCGAGAGGCCGAAAACACGACTGTCAGCTGGCCAAAACCACTCAGATCAAAGTACTTTCAGGTTAAATTATGAAAGTATACAAAAAGGACAACACAAGGCGACTGAACACAACAAATCAGACCGGTTTCCCTAAAAAAATATAGATATATTTTCCTTCAGACACGGTTTCGCCATTCAAGCAAAGACATGCCATGAACTGATGATGAATCCCCTGCCTTTAGTCAAATCGCTACCAAGTAATGACATTAAAAGAAATTGTCTTTCATTTTACGCAACCCTGGCAACTAACAGAACCATATGTCGATCATCGCTACATAAAAAGAAAACGTAATACACTTACAATTACAGACATAATTGGGACTATTGTTAGCCCAAGGAAATGGGGGTGAAAGGCAGAGCTAATGACTGTACGCAAACACGTCATTACCAAATTACCATATGTCAACTCAGAAAGAAGCTTGTCAGAAGACACAGCGAGCACAAATCTGCCAGGGTTTTTTTTTTTGCGTGGCAGCACGAGGCCCGAGGCCGCTCTCTGGAGCCGAGCGGCGGTTCTGAGGGAGCCTCAAAGGGAACTGGTGTCGATGGGAGCAAGTGGAAGAATGGAGGCACTTGGACACCAACAGGTGGTGTGCGTTTACGGCCTCCTTTTTGTCGTTCGGAGCTAGCATGTAGTCTCTTATGGCATCACGCTAACAAACAAAAAAAAAGAAGATTTTGGGGGGGAAAAGGTGCACGTCACGGTGAACACAGGGGGGCAACTTCAATTTTCCTGCAATACAAGTGCCACAGTTTTGAGGAATTCCTTTAAAAATGGAGTGAAACTGATTTCATTCGACTCTGGAACAGGAGGGAAAGCGCACACACAAAAACAAGACCACAAAGTTCCCTAAAACCTCCTGATAAGGTTGCAGGAGGTCCTCGGGGACGAGGCAACTTTTCAAACACAACCTGCCTAAGAGTTAAACGGTGCACAGCACATGGAAGTGTGTGTGTTGGGGGGGTGGCTTTATGAGACAAAATGGCATCTTTAGCTACTGCTGGATCAATATTTCAAGCAAGCAGATTAGGGGTGGGGTGGGGGGGTCTTTGTCACCCCCCACACACAAAGCAGAGAGCACAGGTCCCTCTGCACAAAAAGAGCCAGCACTTCCAGGAAAACAAACCATGCCTTACTTACTTTTTTTTATTATTCCTAACAACCAGCAAAGCAAACTTAAGGTGAAATGCATTTTAAAAAAATACACACACACACATGAGCACAAGTAGTGCAGCTACCACGAATGCAATAATGTGGATATTATAGTGACCAGTCCTAAATTAGCACAATGCAGACACAACTATGGGAACAACAAGTGCCAACAACAACAACAACAAAAAAGGCAATTTCAGCTGTTGATTCAGTCCACCACATTAATCCGGAGAACATACACAAACACTCGGGTTAAACAGTCCACAACTGTGCCAGGAACCATCATGGACACCATGGCATCAGAACAGGCCCCATCCAGAGCCAAACTACCGCTGAAAACTAACCAATTCTTCATTTATTAAGAGCCATGTTGACACCGAGCTCCAGGCTGACCAGAAAGCATAAACCCCCCTGTTTGTGCCTTCTCTGGGCAAGACATCGGCTGGGACTTTGGAGGTCGAGAGCGAGGATTCAAACTTCTAGCGGCGATTTTTTTTTTTTTTTTTTAAGTGACTCTTTCTTTCTTTAAAAGAAATATTAGGGTTCAAGTCGTGCGTCGTGAGGGGAGATCCGCGGAGGGAGACGGTGGGGGTGGGAGCAGGAGGAATTTCCTGCCAAATGTGCAATAAAATAAGTCTAGCTGGTGGTCAGACACTTCCACTGGAGAGTGGGCTACAAACTGGGCTTTTTTTATGGAAAGTTTGTTTAACGTATGCGTGGAAAATACACGCGCAAACTTTAGCTAAAATGCTAGCCAGCTTTACACAACGCTACTATTTTAATATTTCCACTTAAGCGACCGGAGCTAGTTAAACAAACCGAGGCTTGTTAGGGCGACAACAACCTTTACTGAGTCTTTTTTTTTTTTTTTTGCAGAACAAAGGAGTAATTTCCTGCCGGAGAGACCGTCACACACTTGGCTCGCCACCTCAAACCAGACAAAAAAAAAAAAAAAAAAGAAAGAAGAAAAAAAAAAACTTAACATCCCCCCCTCTCCCGTCTTTACACCACCCCAGCTTTTTAACCACACATTCCCGAAAAAGAAAAAAAAAACTTTTCGATAATTACGGGCGTCAAACACAGAACCCTAAAAAAAAATAAAAATAAAAATAAATAAATAAAAAAAAAAAGCAGATAAAACCCGTGTAATTCATGCAGCTTCCCTGCCCCCCCACACCCGAAACGTGAAGTGTAAGGTTGTGTTTTTACCTCTCCTCGCCAAGTGCCTGGTATCCAGCCGTAAAAAGAAAAGCGGAGACTCGCAGGGGGAAAAACATAAAACTTCAAGAGAATTTCGACCTCAGTGCATGAAACGCATTAGAGCACAGTGGATGTCTCTTCTTTTGTCCCGGGAAGCCTGGTTTTTCCACGCAGCGCCCACGTGTTTGCGTCAATGTAACAAAGTCTGTGTGCAAACAAATCTATTATAGTAACTAATCTCTCCGTATTCCTTTTTTGTTGTTACAACTGAGATGATTTCATTCTTCTCGTAGACATCTTCACCACCTCCGTCCACATTGTCAGACGTAACAGCGTATCCCTCCGCGCAGAAAAAAAAAAAAAAAGACTGAGGGCCTCAACGCCAGCGGTGTCCGATTTCAAACAGCCACGGAGAGATGGGGTAATGTTTAGAGATATAAAAAATACGAGTTCAACCTCTTTTCCGTGTTCCGAGGCACGGGAGTGTCTGATTCCGCCGTCCGGTGTGCGTATTTCCTAAAGCGAACGGCATCTAAGAGCACTAGGTCGTCCGGCGGAAGGCTATCGCAAGAAAGTTACCTGCTATTACACAGCAGCAGCTTGACGAGATGGCACGATAAATGCGAAAGACATCAGCCAATAGAAAAGCGAAAGTGCTTGATTGACAGCCATGCGGACCAGTAGACGGGCAGGATTTTGCTTCGGTCCGCCTTTTTTTTCCTTTTGACGCTCACTTTCTCTGTGCTCTGGGAGGCTGGCTGAGGGGGGCTACAACATGCCCGCTGACATCATTTAATAGTTTGGTTGGTGGCTCTTCTTTTTTGTTTTGTTTTAGTTTATTTTCTCACAAAACAACTTTCCAGACTTGCAGCTTGAACATCATTCTGCTTTCAGCACAAATAATTAGATGTATGCTGGATTATTTCTAACCTAAATAGCCTTACTTGCAATAGATTTTATGCTAATTGTTAAATTGGCTTATTTGCTATAGGTATAACATTAAAAGATAACATTTTATTTGCCTACCTGTTTTCCGTACTATTATTTGTCATGGGAAAAAAAATCCTCCCTCATATCAATTGTTATTGTGTCCTTAAATCCTTATTTTGGGAGCAAAATTTATGGACAGCTGCTAACTACAACAAGCTTCTGTTTACCTACGGAAAGAGCCGAAATGACTGAAAATAGGTCAACGATTGCGGCGTCCATGAAAGAGCTATTTGGGATGGAGAAGTGCGACAATTTTGATGTATTAGTAGTCAGATCTGCAGTTAGGTTGAATCTGTAAACGCACCGGTGCAGCAGAAGTTTCACAAAAGCTCCTGTCTGTTTACACTGAGTGCATACCTGCATTTCAGAGTTACATATCAGCCAACCTGCAAAGCTACTGGAGCAAACTCTTCCAAAATGCGCCGTTTAATTTAGTTCAGGATAAACTTTTCTTTGTATCCGATTTCATACTTTGCAATGAGTCCCTTTAATAGTCATAACCAGAAAAGAAAATGGCTAAAAATAGTAATATTATTAATAAATAAAAGCTTGATTTTTCAAATAAATACTGTCAAATGGCAATAAAAAACACAGCAATGCTGAAACTCTAACTGAAGCAAAACAAATGGATTATTATTGTTGTCGTTTTTTCCTTTTCAAGTTTTAATTCAGTCTGTTTGTGCATGCACCGGCAAACATAAAACCAACACAGGCCTTAGTAACTGCCTTGTGCACAGCAGAATGGAGAGGAGGGCGGGCAGAGTATAGGATCACACAGAAGGGGGAGAGAAATAGTTCAGGGAAAACACTTCAAGAGGGGAGGGCATGCAGTGCGAATCTGCTCGCGACATTAAATTTCTTCCTTTGTCAAGTAAATTGGCTCGAGAAATCAACAACTTTCCCACAACCTTGATTGTGACAAAAGAAGAAGAAAGGGGAGAAAAGAAAAAAAAGAAAGCCCCACTTAAAATGGAATAAAATCAGATGACCTAGTTTCATATAGAATGTAATTCTGCCTTTATTCAGCGTGCCTCTGCTCTCACCTGAGAAGACATAAAGCCACTGCAGCTTGGACGTGTGTGGAGGTGTTTGACAGCTGCTGTGTTTAACCTGAGGGCGAACCTGTCACAGGGAGAAGTTTAAATGACCCTTCTCTCTGTTTCTTGTCAGTTACCATGACAAATATGCAAACCTCCTGGATGTATTGAAAACAGAAAACAAAAAAAACCTTCCAGATACAGAAACATTTCATAATATTTCTCTCATCTGTAGACTAAAACAATGCGTGTCATCATGTGAGCTTGGGGATGATGATGATGATGATGATGCCCATTGGGTGTGAGTTGCAGCAATTAAAGGCCTGGCTTTTCTTTTAGGAATGCATATCGCCCGCCATGTTTCACGACAGAGTTTTAGGCTAAGATCATCTTATGTTAGGAAATGACGGAGCTGTGGCAGTTTTTGGTCAAACGTTAAACATAATGTTATATTTGCATCCAATGTCTACTTTCTGGAAGTTTCATAAAAATCCATCCAGTGGACGAACGGGTGTAACACCAAAAGTTAATGCTATAGTTTTAAGCAAAAATGTGATACAACGAGTAGATCCTGGAATGTGAATGTGAATGGATTTCAGCTACAGGCATGGCAGATTTTAGCTTGCTATCTGTAAAATTGACTGAGTTATAGCCATTGTGTGTGTGTGTGTGTGTGTTTTCTAAGGTCAGATGGGCGTGGCAACAATCTTGAATGGGGTTGACTCTTAAAGTCAATCAGTTTTGCATCTAAATGTATAGATTATTTTCTGCACGTTTCATTAAAATTCGTCAAAGCGGTTCGTGAGGTATTTTGGTAACAGACGCGCACACACACGAGCAAAAACAGTACCGTCCGCCTTTGCCTTTCAGCGGCGGGCGATAAAAATAAGACGGGACGAATAGAAGTCCTACACACCTTCTTAATGTCATCTAGAGCCTAAAAGCATCTATTTAAACAAGTGATGAGGAGGAAGATTTGCATCCAATAGGACATATAGGTAAATAATCCATCGTGTGTCCCATAGGGTAAAGAAAAGCCTCGGCACAAAACATTAATTAGTTTTGTAGACCGACTTAGGAATGTAATGGGGTTACAGCTTGGAACGAATGCACATATGGGCCATAAATACCTTCACAAACATGCCAAGCACACATTCACATTTGGTTGCACACATTGCACACACAGGTAAGACACTCGCAGACATGCAGATAAAAGAAAATAAATAAAATTAAAACAGTTTAGGAACAGAAAATGATCACAGTGACGAACAAACAGGCATCCCGAGATATTAACACCTGTTTGGAATCCTTTTATCTGGGAATCTTTTACCAGTGGATGACATTTTAAGAGCCGGGAACATCTGTTTGGGGGGGAAATAAATTTACGGCGGAGTCACAGAAAGTCTTTCATATATTCTTGCCTTTTTCTCTTTTTTTTTTTCTTTTTTTTTTACCATTGACGTTGAGGGAAAAGTGGTGCTGTTGTCAGGATTTGCTATTAGGCTTGTAAGCCCTCCAAGTAGTTTGTAGTAACAGCTGGGTCTGACATGGAGAGCATGTACAAGGGCAGCCAGTCTGAAGAGTGGTGGTGGGGAGGAGCGGGGGGCAGCTTGCAAAGGAAAAAAAAAAGAACTGGAAAAAACATATAGACTGAGAAAATTCACCCCGGTGAGGACAGAGTGCGTCCAACATGACTGCACGACAGAAATGACAGCTAAAGAAAGCAAAGGTTTACACTAGTTTTCCACAACATTGTACTGGAAGACAAATACGTGTTGTTTTAATCTCATTCGCTTGGACAGTTGAAGGCGGAACGGGATGGGATGGTGTCATACAGACCCTCGTTGATTCCTTCGAGCCATTTCCAGCTTCATGTCTTTAATTAACGACAGATGCACACTGAAAATTAGCATATGTTTGGCACATTGGTGCTAATCGGTCATATATTTGTGCATATTAATGAAGTATTCTGTCTACGTAGTTGGAATAACATAAATTCTCACAAGAAACAACAGCCTGTAATAATCTGTAATAATGTGTGCTAATTATTTAAGCCTCTTTGGATCTTTTTTTTTCTTCTTTTAATCTACAATGCTTTGCAGAGCACAAACAAAGTGGGATCCTGCAGCATAAGCATGGAATCATGTGGCTGCGTTAACCTCCGCTCAAACAGCAGTCTCATAGCTGATGTAGGAGCCAAACCACATCACCGGGTTATATCACCCATAAGAATAAGCCTGTAAACGTACCATATAGGCGGCGGAGAGAGCTCGGCGGTGAGGCAAGCTGCTCACCTCACTCCACACTGAGCCCCTCTCAGCTTGTAATAGTAGAGGCTTAGGTTTGGGTGGGGGAAGGGCAGAGGTGCACAGGTTTCTGATCAGACAAGAAAACTAGGCCAAGATCAACAATCCCTCTCCGCCTCCTAAATGCTCCAACTTTGTTACAGAGCTGCAAACAGTCGTCTCGCAGAATACAATTAATGGGGGCTGATTTTGAGCTACAATGCACGAACTTGGGAGCATAAAAGCTCCTCATGGCTGGGCTATGATTCATGCTTTCTTGCCCCTTTTGGAAGCCGTCCTCCAATAAGAGTTAGAGACTGGGGGTAGGAGCGGATAGATTGATTGTGTTGGCTGAGTGCCCATGCTCCGAGTCTATCTGTGCTGAAGGGGAGGAGACAGGGGGAATCTATCTGTTGTGCTCTCTCTGTGCTCATGATAAACTGACTCCCGTCAAGCTCCTTCCCCTTATTACAGCCCGCCTGGCAGAAAAACACCCAAACTCACACAGACTTCCCAACATGTTAAACAACTGCGAGGTGTGTGGGGAGGGTGATTTAAACAGGGCAACAATCCACAAGGTTACGCTGCCCCCCGTTCAGAGATAGTTGGACGACCTAAGTGAAACAGACCACTTGTTTTGGAACAAGTTAGAACAGCAAATCTTTCTGAATTCAAACGAGGAACACAATAAACCCAGATTTCGCTCCCGACACATAAAGAGACTATTGTCAGTAGGGTGGTGGGGGGAAAGCAGTGTCCTTCTCCCTTATCCTCAAACTTTAATTCCCACCAAGCTCCACAGTTAGAAAGAAAATGAGTTTGAGGGATTGTCCCTGACATTAATCCCTCCCTCCCATACACCACATGCAGCTCTAGACAGGATCCAATACAGACAGACAAACACAAAAGCAAATCAACAATCTATTTACTGAAGGAAAAACTGAATCAACAATGTTTTTTTGGCTTCTGTCTGCTCTCATTTGACAATAGCTTTCCTGCCTTCCTCTGTTCTCTCTGGTGATTTTATGGGGCCCCTCCCAACCATCTTGGATTCCCATTATTGTGCAGTTGTATGGGCACCCCTGGTAAGCCACCCACGCTTCAGGTACGGGGAACAAAACACCGGCTTCCTGTTTACAAAGCTGGACAACAGAAAGACTCAGTGACTGAGCGAGGGGGAGGGGGGGGGACTCATAGAGGTGTTTGATTTTTGAGGAAGGGTTCAAGAGATGAAAAGGATTATGATATGGAGATCAAGCAAACAGGAAAAAAAAGTCTTAAAAAGAAAAAGAAAAAGAGGAGGAGCGGGGCTATAATTCAAAACGAAAGCCCCACTCTGAAAATGATACAGTAGCTGTATGTATGGAGAGGAAGGTGTGCAAAAAGTCACATGATAACAATCAGATCAGAGGCTGAATTGACTCTAAATCAACTGAAGTGGGCATGTCAGGGCTGCCCAGGACAGGAGGGAGAGGAGAGGGAGTGAAAGGGAGATAGATGTTAGCTCATGTGGGGGGAGGGAAGCGGAGATTGTTGGTGTCGTGGGAGCACTGCAACAACAATAACAGCAGTGTGCTGAGTGTGTGTGTGTGTGTGTGTGTGCGTGAGTGAGAGGGTGAACGAGTTAGAGTGGAAGTGGGGATGTGTTATTGCTCACAAAAGTGATGAAATGACATCTCCTTTACTTCAGCTCCCAGCTGCTGTTTGCAGCTCAAAGAACACTCTGTTGGACTATCTGACCTTCTACTTTCTTCGATAGCCGCCGGTCAGAAGTGTCTGCCTGGCTGTCATGTCCTCCTCTAATTAGCTGTTTCTGCACACTTACTTCACTTTGTCCACTGCAAACACACTTCCTGTCTATTGATATCCGCATTATCTGTATAATCTCCTTCTAATTGATGTTTACCGGGGAGAAACGGCACGAGACACCCGTGTCTTGACAGAGCGCCTTGAAGGACGCGTTCAGACTTCCCGAAATAATCTGGAGCTAAATCTGTTTGACTTGTCTGACAATTTAGATATTGCACCACATGAATCCCCAAAAAACAAAAAACAACAAAAAAGAAAAACAAATCTGGCATAAAGAAAACTTATGATTGTGAACAAAATTTGTATTGAAGCCTCTCTTTTTTATTGTTGTTGTTTTCTCTCCTTCTTTCATCTCCTTTTTCCCCCTCCCCTCCCCCCCTTTTCTTTGCAGATTAGAATTCATTAGCAATCAAAGAGCCTCCAGAGAGCTCCAGCTCTTAATTACCTCCTCATTTGCATTTTTGCATATTAATGACTGCAGGGTTTTGGTCGGGTTTTTGCCGCAGTGGTTTAAAGGCACCTCAGTCCTCTGTTCTCTGGGGAGGAGGAGAGACGGCCAGAGGCAAAGCTCCGAGCCTGTCCAACCCCCCTCCCACCCCACCCTCCCCAAATGGCCTCAGTGTTTCCTGATGGGAGCTGGACAGAGTGAGAACTGTGTGTGTGTGTGTGTGTATGTGTGTGTTGAGGAGGAGGGGTGTATTGCATGGGTGTGGTGGTGAAGGTGGCTTTCAGGGGTGCACAGGTTAAAGTTCAACGTCCCCTATCAGCATAAGAAAGAACACATGTCTTTCGCTCTCCCTAATTATTGTCATATTGAGCAATTTGGACACACGATCAGGACAAAACATACCCCGAGAGAAACTGGAAATCTATACCGCAGAGCTCGCTCACGGCGGCTAGTTTGGATGAAACTCATGTCCCACGGTGTGCGCAAAAGGAAAGGGGGCATTTTACATCCCAGAAGGGGGGTATGTTGTGGAGAAAATGAGGTTTTCTCCGAGCACTCACTCGCAGGGCTGCAGTGAGCTTGCTTCGCATGCACGCTAATAATCCACGAAACAACAACAACAAAAAGGATTCTAAAACAACAGATTTGCACATAAGCGTGCAGGCGAACATGTAAACAAAAACAGTCACACACGTGCACACACATTTCTGTGCAAGCTTGTATCCTCAGACGGAGAGAATATTATCACAAGAGACGCCAGACAACAGCTCCCAGGCATCTCCTGGCCCCTGAAGTGCTGCTGCTCCTCTTATCCAATATGTTTTGTCTGTAACAATGTGTCTGAACATGGAAAAAAAACATAACACCATACCCTGCTGTGTGTTTAGATACCTCACAAACATGACATTTAATGACCTGTAGCCTTGAGACTTTTGGACAACGGGTTTAATCGTGGCTTGATAAAACCTCATTAACTGTGTGTCAATTTGTCCCATACAAAGTTTGAAAAAAAAAGGGAGGCAAATGATCAATTTTCAGACAGAAAATTTAAACTCAGACACTTTTCATTAATTAGGACTGGCAATACGTGCAAGACATACGCATTTGTCATGCTGCATCCCTGAAAGCTGACACAGTTGGCTCAAGTCTACTTAACTACTATTAGAGGAGCTTGGGTTGTGTGTGTGTCTGTGTGTGTGCAGTCAGAGCCTGAGGACTGCAGCAATGTGTGGGCTGTTAGGGTGGGGTTAATGAGCTGTTCTGTGACCTCTGTCACCCTGCTAGATCGCCTCGAGGGAGCGGGCCGAGACAAACAGGAAGACAGGGTGACAAGCCCGTAGTTGTAGTCGGCCTCTGGACATCTTCTACTGAACAGACGCTGAGCAGAAAAGGTAACCTCACCTCAAAACAGTCAGGTTTTGACAATGAAACTAGCTCTCTTGATGTGCGCCAGGCAAAAACACACACAAAAAAAAAGAAATTCTAAATGAATCTGCTGCTTGTATCACACATAGCGCTGCCGGTGTGATAAATGCTAAATTAAATGCTGTGGTCTGTGTGTAAACATTCATCCACACATTATATGCTGTTAGCTTTGGAGATGGGATGAATGAGTGAACGAGAGAGGGGCTCTCTGTGTCCCCATGATAGCAGGAGTAACACTGCCACCCTCTGGACAATTAGGAGAACTGTTTTCATTGGTGATGGCATTTTGATCAGCACTAATTATCATAAATGTGCCAATATAATCTAATCCTACATCGTGACAATGCCGCTCTGAAGGATTTCATGCCTTCGTCAAGCTGATCCAATTCATGAGGCGTTGACAACAGATGTCGATTTAGCTGAAATACAATGTGTTTTGCTAGTTTGCCCACTCTTAAATGTACATTCTAGTTTATTTTACACAGCCATTCACAGCGTTACACTACGCTGAGTGTCAGTATGGATTTAGAGCAAATATAGCTACATATTTTGTATTAATTGAGTTAACTGAAGAAGTTACAGAAAGAAAACAGCACACATCAGGGCTGTTTGTTGGTTTAAAAACATCATTTGTTACCCTCCAAATTACACGTTTCTGGGATAAGCAATTTGTACAGTTTGAAAATGAAAATTAAATGTGGAGTCCCTCAAGGATCTGTGGTAAGTCCTAAACTTTTTTTTTTTGTATACATTACTGACATTGGTGAAGTGTCTAGCATGCTACAGTGTTTTGTGTCTGCAGATTATTATTTTTTTCTTCTAGGAATGATTTAGAAATGTTTACAGGAAGTACAGTCTGTTAGATGTTTAAAATGAAGAAGTGGTTTAATGAAAATATATCATAAACTGGAATAAAACAAAATGTAGGATTTTTGGTAACATGAAAATTAATCACAATATCCATAAATGGAATCTCAGCTGAAAAGTCTATGAAGTTAAATCTCTAGGAGTTATTTTAGATCATAAACCTTACTGTAAACCTCACATAAAATATAATAATTCACTCAAATTGCACTAAAGCAGATGTGTATTTCAGTACATGGAGTCAATTTATGGATGACAGTAAATGGTTTATTAATCAATTTAAGAATCTTTGTAAGGAAAAAAAATAAAATGTTATGAAGTCAAGAATAATATTATTTAAGATTTATCATACTGTTTGCAGTTTATTTGGTATCCGAGCTTCCTTTATGGATGAATGTTTATGAAAGCCTGGCCGTATATGATTCATTGACTGATTAAAAAAGTAGGAAGTTTACATAATTATTTTACATTTTTGTGTCTTTGGCTTAATGGTCATTTGTAAAGCTGAATGAGTGAAATAAATAGGTAAAATTACTATAATTGCTGCACATTTCTAAGTACAGTTAACACCTACAGTATTACGTGTAAAAAGACAAAAGTTCACACAAAATCTTTGCAACCATTGTTTTTAATAGAAAGATTTTATATTCTTTAAACCAGACAACCAGATGCCAGAATGTTTTTGGATATATTAAAAAAAAGAACAAAATTAAAAAAAAAAAAAGAGGACACAAAATGGAATTACATGATTTAGACTGTGTGGATTTAGTGGTCTCATATACAATACTCTTTCTTTTCGTTGCCAAAAAGTGCAAATTCTCTTAAAACAGGAATCACAAACATACCTCCTGCAGCTTCCGACAGATATGGACAGATGAATCTCGATGCAAAAGACCAAAAACAAGGAACAACAAAGCAGTGAATCACAAAAAGGGGAAAACATTCTGCTGCCCTCTGTAGGTTAAAAAGAACAATTTACAGTATGTTACATGTGGCCCTTCACTGAGTGAGCAGGTATTCTGCCTTTGGGATACACTTGTGAAACACAGAGTGGGGTGTGGTCAGATTAGTAACAGCAACAAAAAAAAAAGCACAAATGTTTCCTGCCTTAAGTGATTCGGTAGATTTAAATGTTTGGATCAGAGAAGTGGATCATGTCCTGCCACTTTAAAATGTTCACAAAAAAGGAAAAAAAAAAACAAAAAGCTCTGTAAAGACTTGTATTGATCACAGTTCCAACTTAAACTATAAATAGTAGCCTACTTCTTCTCTCCCAAGTTAAACCATTTATTAAGCTATTGAGTGCTTATAATGATCAATATTATTCTTCCACTTTACTGCAGTAATTTAATTGTCATGGACATTAGGCCAAAAACAAAAAAAAAAAAAACGAAATAAAAAAAAGCATTTCTGTGCTGATTTGTAAGCTATGGTTACTTTGTAATGGTTTAAGCTCTATATGGAGACCAGATCCAGCCTTTCCCCTCGCAGACAGAGAGGCAGTGTTGATGCAGAGCGACTCTGCAGCGGATGTAACACTGCATGTTTAACATTCAGCACAGTCAGCCTCCTCAGACAGCTTTGCAACTGTTGCGCAGGTTTCTCCATCGAGAAAAAGTGTCTCCATCAAATGACCTGTTCTTTTTCCTCTCTCTCTCTCTCGCTCTCGCTAACAAGATCTGAGACAGTGAGCAGAGAGCAGGTGGGTGGGGGTCTGACCTGTGGTGCCCCCACCTCAAGACCGTGGGACTAAAAATGCTGCATAACAGTCATGAAGGATGAACGACGGAGAAGTGTTCGCTTATGTTCAAATGAAGTGGCAGCTTGAACCACCTTCGATGTAAATACCAAATATTCAAGTTTTTCTTTTCTTGTTTTCATAATATATATATATATATATATATATATATATATATATATATATATATATATATATATATATATATATATATATATATATATATATATATATATATAAATTTTGCATTTAAATAATCATCTGTACTGAAAAAAAAAAATGACAGAAACAAAAGTAGTGATAAACATAAAATAAAAGCACACACAATTCAAAATGGCCTTTTTTGCAAAGTGCTTTTGTTTACAATCGCAGAAGCTGAGAGAAAAAAAAAATCAAATCAAATTTTTAAAAAAAGGCAGTTTGAAAGCGCTACAGAGAGGGCCTTTTAAACTGTCTCTCTACATGTCTGTCTGTTACAGGACGGCGAGGCCAGACAGACAAACCGAAATGTCAAACATTTCCTCTTGTCGCCTCAGTCTCACATCCTTTACACCTGCCAAGTAACTCCAGAGCAGGACTCACAGTATGAAATCATGGAATGTATCCTAAAACTGGCTGAGGTGACAACAAACTGAGCCTAATCCTCCACAGCTCATCCGTTCCCTTCTCCATCCTCTCCCTCTCGTTGATTCCCCTGCGACGGTGTGTGATCTCTGATCAAAGGCCAGTCGGCAGCAAAGATGGAAACTCTGACTCCAGAGAGAGGGAGAGCAATTGGAGAACAAAATAAAAAAAGAAAAAGAAAAGAAGAGACCATGCAACCCCTTCTCCCATGTGCTTACCCACCCTTTTTTTTGTTAACAAAATGGTGCAGTTGGAATAATACAGTTTACTCCCATGTGGCTTCTTTTACTTCAACAAACAGTTATATGGATCAGAATTAACCGGAGAAAAAGGTTGGTCACAAACATGTCACAGCAAAAGAAGTGTTGATGCGTTTGTCTTTGAGGGGAAGCAGTTATGTAAAAAAAAAAAAAAAAAACAAAGTTATGAAAAAGGCAGGGAAATACAGAGACACAACGACAAATTAAACAAACCGAGCAGATAATGAAACCCAATGCATAGCAGTGTATTTTCCACCTGAGTAGTGCTTACATAAAAACAAAATAAAGATCAGCAACAGTCTTTTTTTGCTGCATTTCCTCAAACCGATCTATGGTAACCTCTGTTTTTTTTTTATTATCGTGGCCATATAAGTCTTAGTTTGGCGAACCAACACTGAGATGATTGTTCAGCAAACAGACAATCACTTAGGCTTTAGAAACTCATCGCTAAAAAAAACAAAAAACAAAAGTCAGCCTCCCCTCCCTTTATGCCAACCTTTGCATCCCCAGAGACTGAGAGACTCCAAGTGCAAACTGTCCCCACTTGGCTGAGAGCAGCCAACAGACAGAAGCCTGCCTCTGAAGGACCCGGAGCTGTCTGTGCAAGTGCCAGAGCCACGCTGAGCATAGCGCCGTACTGCATATGCTGCGCTCAGCATGCCGAGCACCAACAGCCTGATGGAAAACATGCGAAAATCAGGTGTGCAGCACGATGACGAAGCAAAGCAACCAGTCCCTTTTCCGCAGTCCTTTATAACAGTCGCCCTGCCCTGCTTAGGTTTGAATATTTACACTCCCCATTATCTCAGTCTTTGTTTCTGTGGCCTTCTCAGATAGATGTAGCAAGAATCTTTGATAATAGCACAAGAAGAATTACATCTCGAGGTCAGTTTTGGAAAATTATATATATATATATATATATATATATATATATATATATATATATATATATAAACAAATCACTTGAAGTGAAGTTTGGAGACTGTAGCCTGTGTCAAAGTAACCTTGGTCTGGGGCTGAGGCTAGAGACACATCAGTGGTGGAGCCAAGGAGGCTGACCGAGACAAAGCTCTGAACCAGCAGCTACAAAAAAAAGGAAAAACGTTTTACATGAATTTGTTAATGTAAAGCTCAAACCGATTACTCCGAATTAGTTTTTGTTTTGTCAAAAATGTGGCAATTAACGTCTGTCAGGTAAAAATAACTTAACAACAACAAAATCCCTATAAGGCACACTGTGGCTCTTTACGCTGAACTTTCCACTGAGGGAGAGGGAACCTCAGCCCCACACTGCACAATACGCGACAACCTGGAAACATACAGCACAAGCTTAACGCTATACCCGGACAAGGCCACAGTCACTTTCCATTTCAGATCATTTCAAAATTGCCCAATTCAGCAGAGATTTAGACTCAAAAAGAAAGAAAGAAAAAAAAAACAAAAAACAGCGTTCAGAATGCTTAATCGTTGATTATGAATCGTGTAACAGAACACGCGATAAAAATCTCATTTCTAATTTTAAGAAGAATCAGAAACAGCATCTATGTCCTCTTCGAGCTTTCTGATCCGGAACAATTAAAATGTTTCAAGTGGTCTCAGGCGAACCTCGCTGCTCGTCTGAAAGTCATTTTTAAGATATTCTAATATACATGTGTAAAAAAATATTAGTTTTCATCCATCGTCGTGCTGAGAATCTCTTTTCAAGAGCCTTTCAGAATAAATAATAAAAACTGTTAATCCAACATAAGATCAGGAGCTTAAAATGCCCAGTGATGAGAATGAAAGCCTTTTTTTTCTGCTTTGGTATTTGTTAATGCTGGAAGTCTGTATATTTCTGAATATTCTGTACATGATTATCTCTAAGGAGGGGTTGAATGGACTCTTTGTGAGACCATTGAGTACTGACCACACTGCTCTGTGCTCGTAGAAACTCGCCGGCCTTTCTGAGGTCTCCTCTCCCATAAGCAGGATGAGGACATTTAACATTAGTGCAAACGTTGCTCTCTCAGCTAAAGCACCATTTCCAGTGCTTTTAGGCGTTTTTTTTATCCGTAACCCCACCCAAGCACCCTTTTATACCCTACCCTCGTGGCACAGCATCCCAAAAACCGTGACCTAAAAAAAAAACAAAAAAAAACACGCACGCTAGCAAACACACAAATGTACAGCCATGTGGAATTGTTAGGAAATTAAAAACAGCTGCAGCACAAGTTATTTTAAGTAAAACAACGAAAAAAAAAAAAAAAAAGCTATACATCTTTAAATCTTTGATTCTGTTTTTCACAAAAGAATGAGAGGAAGTGAACTCAAGCAAAAATGTGTCTGATTTTTAAACATATTTCTGCATATGCAAGACGAGGGCATCTGTGGCTTAGTCACGGAGTCCAGACGGGATAAATCATTGACATATTTTCTATATCTCCAGTCTTGCAGAGGACGAAGATAGAGAACAGAAAGCTTTGGTTATTAAAATTAAAAAAAAAAAAAAAACACATTTGGGAAAGTCTAGATTAAGATGGCTCACAGGTCTTGTCAGGTAAAGGTTCTGCCACATTAAGACAAAGTGGGTTAGAGCAGTCCATGCCAAGTACCACAACAAATGGAGATCACACACCAGACAGACACTAGATTACCCAGCTCTGAAAACAGGAGCCGAACTGTGCAATATTGTACGAGCGAAGGGAAAATGGACACAAAAACTCTTAAGACTTAGACAGCCCCTGGCAATGACCAGTGAGGGTAAACAAGAGCTATAAAACCTGTACCAGGAGAGCTGTGAAACGAGCAAGCAACTGTCCAACATGTTGTTTTGCACTATGACATTTTTGCTTCTGTGGTACCGTGGGCCCGTTGTCCCCCGTGGTTCCTGTGAGACCTCATGTAGTTAGAAGAATAACTAGCAAACAGATGGGGTAGACACAAATGTTTGTCCTGAGACCTTCCAGCCTGCCAGCCAGCAGTACATGCTTGTGCACTCTGGGAAAGAAACATCTCCCCAAGTGAAACAGAAAATAAAAACTACAAATATACAAACACTTAAAGTGCCCTTTCTTCTGCGTTTATCTTCTCCTTCTGTCCACGGATTTTATATTAAGACATAAAGACAATCTCTAACAACTAGCTTCAAGTGCATTCAGTTGCATGGAATCATCTTTTAAAAAATCACCAACCCTAACGCGTGCATCTGAACTTGCTGGATTTCTAATGTGACGCTTTTTTTTTCTCTGTCGAGATCCGTTATAAAAACCTGACTAAGGAACTAAAATTAACCACAATGGACTGCGAAAAAAAGAACTGATCTCAGTTGCAACCGATTTGTTTTAAAGTACCCGTTTTGTAGTCGAAAGTGCCCTCTCCTGTAACAAAGTGCATACATAACCTGCCTCTTCCCAAATAAGGTGCAAAAGGATTGATAGTTGTACTACAGCACCACCCCAGAATTTACATTTACGGTGAAAAGGATGTACACACTCTTTCGGTTGTGAACTTTCAGCGTACAGGACAATGAAATAATAAATAAATTAAATTTATATGGTCCTTACAGGTGTGAAAATTAGGTAAAACAACCTCAGCTGAATGAAAACAACACATGACAAAGTATACCGTGTCAGTATTTACACAATAAAAATAATCTGAGATGGGCACCGGCTCCCCGCGACCCAGAAAGGAGAAGCGGGTAAAGAAAATGGATGCATGCAGTACGTCCCAGCAAGTGTGAGCATTTATAGAAAAACAGAAGCGTTTGCAGTTTGCTGCTCTGAAGCATTTACTGTCAGTGTGTTAATCCAAGGCTAAGGAGTAATACCAGCCAAAATGTTTCGAAAAGCAACCATTGTTGGTCATCGATCTGGTAAGAATATTAAGACTATCTTGCAACAACTTGGAACAGTTTCTTCTCAATAAAGAGAGCTGCTTCATCCTTAAAGGGGCGTCTCAGAAAACCAAAAAGAGCCACATCTCAGACACTTAAGACATTCATTAGAATAATAAATGTTTCACAAAAGTAGATCATTAAAAAAAAGTATGGCTCGTTTGGAAGTTCTGCCATGGCTGGACTACTTAGATTTGCAATGTTGCATCTTAAACCGCAACACTTTTGGAACAATGCTCTTTGGACAGACGAGATGAAAGTGAAAATGTTTGGTCATGATACCCATTTGAGTCTGGGTAAAACCAAACGCAGCATACCAGCACGAACGCCTTATACCGACTGTCAACTACAGTGGTGGAGCTATGATGGTCTGGGCTTGGTTTTAAGAGGCAGGACCTGGGCGTCTTACAGCCATTTTTGATCACGAACCTGTAGGTACAACAAAATGCTCTGGAGCCAAACAGACAAACAGTCCAGCTGTCAGAGAGCTGAAACTTTGCCCAAGCTGGATCATGCAACAGTACAGTGATCCCAAACCAAGCAGCTAGTCTACTACAAAATGGCTAAAAAATAAATAAAACAAGGGTGTTGAAGTGATCAATTCAATTCTAAATATCAACCTAACAGAAATGTCCCGATGATCCCTTATAAGAGATACAACAATACAAACGCTCACAAGCCTTAAGAAACGGAAACAAAGTTTTACAAAACGGGCTGAAATTCCAACATATATAATGTGAGATATTAATAAAGTCATACAAAAGACAATTCGATTTGTTGTTGCTAATTGGTGATTCTGCAAGCTTTAAATATAGGATGTACTTATTTTTCACAATCTTTCTGTCTTTTAGCTCAATCTTTGGTGAATCTCGACAAGGTTTAATATGTCATGTGTTGTTCATCTGAGGTTGTATATTTAAGACCTGGTACAAAAAAAAAAAGAAAGAAATAATAATAAAAATGGAACTAAAACTGGGTGTCTTTACTTTTAACCATGACTGCATTAGGTGGGAGCTTGATGGGGATCGCGTGGAAATGAGCTCGGCTCAAAGGTTTGGTGGGTCAGTGTGAAAAAGGACGCGTCTTGCATTTCTGAAGTTGACAAAATTCAAACATATGCAGTCACTGACAATACTCAGACAGATAGGTGAGCTCTGATGTTCGCCTGCTCTCCGTGGGATACCTGGACCCAGTGTGTGCGTGTGTGTGTGTGTGAATCAAACAGAGAAAGTGCATCGGGGCTGGCAGCTCAGGGTGCATGTTTGAACAGGCTGTGGCTGACTCACACACCGATGATGTGGCCAGAGGGACCCTGGCTGCTACACGCACACACACACACACAAGCAAAAACACATGTAGATGTAAACACACTCCCACAGTAAACTGGCTGCACCAGGCGTCCTCCTCACAGTAACACCAGGCTCTAATATAATAATATCCCCCTCCAGGCTGGTTCAGGGGCATTAGAGGACTACAGAGGCAGGGAGAGGGAGAGAAAAGGCTTGATTTGATCCCCTCCTGCTTGGAAACGTGGCTGAGCTGGGGGAGATTATTTTTTTGGAATGCAACAGACATTGTGAGATCCCCCTCCCCTTCCCTTGTTCCCATCCCCCACCAACCAGCTGCAGCTGCGCTCCTATTCGGCCTCCCAACTTGGACAGGTATTTATTGCTCTCTTCATCACACAGGTTGCCTTACGGCCGTGCGGTCCCTAGGGCCAAAAAGATTGGAATAAGCATGATACATAAAGCTCACTCTTGCTCCCTCCCCATCACCAACCCACTTCCTTTAAATATACCCCCTCGCTTGCTCTGTTGGATATCTTTAGTAAAGCTGTGCAAACATAGAGAAAAAAAAAAAAAAAAGAAAAAAAAGGAAGGTGCTCACATATCTCTCTTCTTCATGCTCTCACTCCCTGCCATCGGTTAAGTGCTACCCGCGCCTTGTCGCACAAGGACAGATTCCGAAAAACTGCACAAAGTTAAGCATATTCATTCATTCATTCAGCGATCTAATCATCATCTGGGCAGGAACTATACATGTCAAGTGTTAAAGTTTAGGACGAGTAGGCAAATCCTTTTTTCTTCCCCCCCCCCCCCTCCCTCCACCATCAAACATTCACACAGCTTTGTTTCATTCACCCACGAGCCTCACTCTGTCAGAAATATGACAACTCTAAGAGGAAAGACGCGATTGGTACGTACACCTCAGCAAGAAGAGGCCAATGTCACATCACCACCTGCTATATATACACATATGTATAGAATTATAAAGTGTCGCGTACCTGAAAAAAAAAACAGAACAAAACAAAAAAAATTAAAGACAAATCAAAAAGGGAAAATGCCGACATTGCAGGGTTGTGAAGGACAAGAGGCAACGTAGTAAAGTCAAAAGATACATTGAGAATGGTAGTGCTTCAAAAACACAAACCCTTCACCCCTCGGATTCCCTAGTCCTGCAAATGGCGAGCCCCCGTTAAAGTGGATTTGACTCAACGTGAATTTGTTTTTCCAACAAGCTGAACAATAGATTCTGAAAAATGCAGTTGTTGTTTTTTCTTTTAAGAGTAAGTAACACTTCAATCAAACCCTTGCCTGATTCTTTCTGGAACATTTAGAAAGAAATTGTTGCATCAAAACAGTGGTGAGTTGTTCTTGCATATACCATATAGTGGAAAATTTTGTTTCTATGGTAACTGTACATCTCAGACCTGCAAAAGAATAGAAAAAAAACCGAGATGTTTTCACAAGGAGGATTTGTCCTCGCTTCACTTGCACAGCAGCCAGAAGGTGCACGACAGTCACCTTTCTTAGAGCTCGAAGGCTGTGAGGACAAAACCAATAAAAATCTAAATCAACTGCATAGCTGCTTAGAGTTTCTTTGTATCTATCATACAATTGCCTAAGCACATATGCCAATGTAGAAAAGGTCTACTATTACAAAGAAAGAAATGGCCCAGAAAGTGGACGTCATGGGTGGATGATTTGAAGCGTTTTTTTCTCTTTAACAAATACACCAAGTGAAGTGCTTGCAAGTCTACTCTGTTTCCTAAAGTAAAAGGAAAAAGAACTATAAAGATTAGATTTCTGTGACACCCTGATTTGGTTTTTAGAGGAATAGTTAGTTGTTTTGTCTTTTTTTTTGTTTCTTTTTGTTTTTTTTTTTCTTAAATTGCCACTGCATGTTTGTATTTCTTTTTTTTTTCTCCTCTCTGTTCACTGGCCTGTCTCACAGGCTGTGCAGAGTGAATGTGGCGTCCAGCAGTGTCCTTGTCGCCCCTGCAGTCTCAGGGCCCTGCCTCCCCTGCTAGCTCCTGCAGCTGCGGACTGTGCGAGTGGACTCCAGCGGCACCCTCCACCTCCGCGGCAGGGGCTCCCTCCGAACACCGTCGTCCCTTGATGATGCGAGGCCCGGGCCCGGTGTCGGAGCCGGCGCTCAGGAAACCTGGGGGGGCCTCCAGGAGCCCGGGCTCTCTCACCCGAGGTTTTCTGCCACGACGGGAGGGGATGCCATTGCAGCCGTCCTTCTTAAGGTGGCGATGCAGATGATCTGAACGCACAAAAGTCTTAAAGCAGCTGGAGCACTGGTAGGGACGCAGGCCGGTGTGCACACGCATGTGATTCTTCAGGTCGTAGTTGTGAGCGAAGGCAGCTCCACATTGTGTACACAGGTAAGGCTTCTCTCCTGTATGCTTTCGCATGTGAACCTTGAGCTTGTCCTGTCTGAGAGGGAGAAAGACAAACATGGCTTAAGAACACACTGACAAGAAATTCAAATGTACAAGACTATCAGCTTCCTCCTGTTTGAATACACTCTGCTCACACAGCTTTAGGCCTCCATCACAAATTAGGTTATCGTGAACTAAATGAAGGATAATACCACCCAATTTATTATCAATTTTTACACATGCAAGCATGATTTAAAATCCTTTGAATGGTTTCACTTCCGATAGTCATTTCTCAGATCTCCTCCAGTCTATGAGAGAATTAAGTCAGACTGAAGAGAGGGCATAAACTTTCCATTTTATCTCTGTGGCTGCAGCACACGAGCACAACTGTCAAAGAGCACAAAGGCTCAATCTTCACTGTGTCAGGTAACCTTTTTACCGTTTCTGGTCACATTAGGTTGAGAAGATGACGGACAGATTGAATTTTGGGGACGCAAACACAACGTGAGGACTTCAGTGTCTTCTTCGCAAAAGGGAATTTTATTGTCAAATAGGTTTGACAAATATAGGACTCTTGAAGACATGACTAGCATTGGAACATCACTTTACCCCAATGAGACGTGTTTCGAGTCAATTTTGTGCAAGAGTCAGTGCCAACAAATAACGAGTTCGACAGCAGCTACAATCAGGGCAAAGAAAAGCCAAAAAATATGACTTGAATTCTCTAAATTAAATTTCATCTCAGTACATCTTGAAGCATTTTTTTTTAGTTTGCTGTGATACACCCCCCAGTAAACTTTATCTGACAACCTTGGCCTTCATTTGACTCTTGTCCTTCCTTCCCCCCCTTTAGCCTTTACTATCTCTCTAGCTCCCGAGCTCTTAAACCGTCTAACCTTCCTATACTGAGGGCTCCTAAACAAATAAGTGTAGTTGAGACAACTCCATTTGAGCACACATACACGCAAGCTATGCAAGAGCTATATAAGCTGTCATGCGAGCAAATAAGTAAACCCACGGCAATCCTTGCAGGTTTGTGCCCCAAATATATATATAAAAAATTAAGTGGAATGTGTGTTGATGAGGACAAACACATTTAAGAATGTGCACATACTCAGGCTGAGGGCTTGGAATAAAGTGGCACACTGACAGAGGTGAATTATTTAAAGGACGGGAGTGATTTATTACTTTCCAAAGCAAACCCTTAACCCTGATCAAACAGGATTAAGATTACAATGCCCCCTTCCCGCTGCTGGTCAAATTTAGCTGCAGGGTAAATTCAGATAGGTCTTCCCTTTCTGATTCCCTTTCTGCCTCAAGAGGCTCTGGATATTTCAAGCCGAGAGAATCTATTTCCGGCACAGGGGCCTGCGAGTTAATTAATTAAGAGAATGATTTCAAGGAAGAAGCAGGACTTCTGAATCCGAGGAAATCACGTGCACAGATGTAGCACAGACGATGTCGGCTTTCGGTGCCACAGTTTCGGTTTTTCCAGGTAGAAGATTTCACTCGAGAGGTGAAGGAGGGAAAATGAGAGAGGGAAGGGGTGCGATAAACACTTTGCTGTGGGCAATAATCAACATAACCACAGATCAAAAGTGCACATTACTGTACTGGAGACAGGAGCAACGTCCAGAACCTGTAATCCCCCTCTGTATCAGAGCAGCACTTTATGGCAGCTTTCCACTAGATAACGCCACCATGGCACAGCCTTCTTTTATAGGACCCCTATGTTAAACTTTCAGGACTTTGCCATGATCATAAAGCAGACCTTTATAACAAACCAGCCCCCTTACTCACTGAAGGTATAACTCTCCATGCGGTTAAAATTGGCATTTGACAACAATGCGACATTAAGAAAAAATCCATTCAGTGCCCTGTGAGACCATAATTAAGGTAAACATTTGGACACTAACTGCACTGCCTCCTTAATGCAAAGCTAAGGTGGTTAGCGCTAATACCCTAGCTCTTGGCTTTGTGGCGTTTCCCACTGCTGTGCGGTTTGTCTACAGTGCCACATCCAATTCTATTAGCACATGTGACATGAGGCAGTCGCTTCATTAAATGGGCTTACCTGGTAAAGCGCACTTTGCAGATGGCGCATTCATAGGGTTTCTCTCCCGTGTGCGTTCTGATATGGCGGGGTAGCTTGCCTGCACCTTGAATGACCTTCGAGCATATGGGGCACTTCTGGAAGGCCTTAGAGCGCATCTTCCTCTCTCCTCCACCTCCTCCAGCCCCGCTGCCTCTCTCTCCTCCTGCTCTGTGTTGGCCTGTACTGCCTCGTGATAACCACAGCGACGGCACTCCCTGCGTTACAGAAGCAGAAGCTGCATCCTCGTGTTGCGTGCTGCTAAAATAATTCAAGTAAAATTCCATGTCGGGATCGTCTCCATCTCCCTGTTCCTCCCCAGGCGTTGTAGACTTCTTCTGCCTCTCGATAGAGTTCATCATTTCTTGCAGGAGGGCACTGGCTGAGCCCCTCTCACTCCCCATCACCTCCCTATGACCGTCCTCCACTTTGATGTCCTGCTGAGACTCAGGGGGGAGGTAGTAGTGACCATTTTGAGATGTAGGATATAAGGACGAACTCAAGTTTCCTCCGTTGCCCTGCACTGCCTCTTCATCCTCATCTTCCTCCTCCTCCTCGTCCTCCTCCTTTGGTTCCTGCGTATGGGGCTGTGACAAGGCAAGGGCCAGTGGGGAGTAGTACTCACTGAGGCCAGCAGGAGCCCCATTGCTGGGGGTGCTCCCGTTACCGTGGTTAAAGTGCAGGTGTGTGGGTAGGTCCCTGAGCTCTGGCGTGCTGCAGCTGCTGCTCCAGTGCGCCCCTCTCTGGAAGTACTCCAGGTACTCCCGGGCCCGAATCCGGTTCCCCTGCTCCTTGACTTCTCTGCCTTTCCCCTCTTCATCGCCATTCTCGTTTCTTCGCTCATTGCCCGCCTATCAAAACAAATAAAAAAGTGGAGAATGTTTTATTTTATTTTTTTAAATCAGCAGAGTGAGTCGGAGCAAAACATAAGCAAAAAGGCAAAGAATGAAGATGAAATTATGTTTAGAAAACAAAGTTAAACAATTCAACTAAGGAAGATTCACTGAAAGACCTAAATGTACAGCTTTACAAATTAACATAATGCACAACTGGAAGGACAGACCCAGTGGGGCTACAAACTATAATGTTAGAAATTGTAACCATTTAGATCTAGAGCCCAAAACATACTTCGACATGTCCTGCATGATGTGATCATGACAATAAAGACCAAAAGAACTATTTAGATGTTATGTCTTCAGACACAGTACAGCACTGCTACACCAACTCATGTTAAAGGGAAGATGTGAGGTGCTGAGATGTGTGTTAGTCTGTGAAAGAGCATGCTGTCCTTCCACAAATGCTCAGCGTGAGTACGTGCTGAACTAACCCAAGCAGTGGGTGTGTGTTTTGCAGAGTGAAAGACACTGTAAAAGGCCATGACTTAAGCCATGCCGGCTATTTATCGAGGTGGATGGTTTTGTGACTATAAGCCCGATTTTAATGTAAATGAACTAGATTTTAAAAGTTTTCCCAGTTTCACTCAACTCCTATGTGGTTCATGCTTCAAATTAACTTTTGCCAATAATTACTTCTAGTTATAAAATGGTGTCGTACCGGCGGGGAGAGCACTTTGGTGTCCAGCAGGTGTGTACAGACGTCCTGAACAGGTGGGATTTCCAGGAGGTGTGCAGCAGCAAGGATGTCAGCCACACTGTTGTGGCTGACTGTCAGTGTGGCTGTGTAGGCAAAGTCCAGCAAAGCCCCCAGAGCCTCCGCCGCCACAAAGTCGATGTTGTAGATGTTCTGTTGGTCAGCGGCGGCCCCTGAAGTGAAGAGCTTGTGGAAGTAGGAGCTACAGGACGCCAGGACGGAACGGTGAGCCGGAAACTCCCGGTCTTGGGTGACCAGGAGGACGTCACACAGCAGCCCGCTGAGCCGCTGCTTGTTCAGGCTGCCCAGGACGTCCGCACTGTGCTCAGGGAAAGGGATCCCCACGGGGCCTTCCTCTGCCTCGCCTGCTCCTCCTCTCCCTCCCCCACCTCCGCTGCTCGCTATTCCCCGGAGCCGCCTTCCTCCTCTCCCGCCGGCCCCTGACGACATCTTCCACCAGCCTGCCGTCGAGCCGCCGAGCACAGCCCCCACCCGTGTATCCGTCCTGCCGTCTGTCCGTCTGCCTATCTGAGGAGGAGAAGAGTTGGAGAGGAAAGGGAAGACGAGGAGAAGACAGCGACAGAAAACGTTCAGGAGATTTACCTTTTTCGGTGCACAGAGAAAGCAAAGAATATTGACTAAATGAGATTTAAATAAGCACCAGCAGTTACTGCAACCACAATTTTTTTTTACGGAGGACACAATTAAAGAACAAAAAACAAAGTGGGAAATCAACGTGAAGCCAGTGGCAAAAAGTGGTGCAAAAGTAAAAGCAGACTTTTAAGTCTCTGAAGAAAAACTTCCACAAAGTTTACATCAGTTTGCATATGAATTAGCATTTTTATTAGAAAGAAAACTGTCTAGACAGCCCACATTTTTATGAGACTTTGAAGCAAGGTGTGAGAAATATGCAAATAGATGGTTTGAAAATGACACCTTACAAACCCAAACTGCAATGACGGGAAAAATGATTGTCAAGCTAAAACGACTAACATTATATATGCACAGCCCCTACTTCATCCTTCCTTATATTTTTATGCATGATGTTCCAGTATGGGTTCCAATCTGTATAAAGCTGTTTTTTTTCTTGTCTTGTTTATTTGTTTGTTTGTTTTTTTTCACAGTAATGCAATTTTCCTTATTACAAAACTAGAATGAAAATGAACATATTTGATAAAAATGTGTGCGTTCAAATTATCTAAATCAAAATGCCCCATTATGACATGTTCCTTATAACCAAGAAAACCTAATTAACCTAAGAAAGTAGGCTAAATTTACGCTTCATCTCCCTGACCCACAACTGAACTTCACCGTGAATATTTTACATTTCACTCCTTTCAGCCGGACTCAAGAGCCTTGAGACAGTGTCTTAGGTAAGGGGAAATAAACCATATGGTAACGCCACAGTGCGGTACATCACAACTGTTCAGATTTCATCTTTGAAACAGATGATGAAGCGGGTGTAGTTACAGACTGGCATCAAAGCAGAAAGATGGCTATGTCTAATTAACTAGTTTCTAAGAGCTACCACCAATACTGAACCCATTTGGTCAGCGTTTTTGTTTGCAGAAATGCAATAATTGGGTGATTCACAAATATATTTAAGTATATTTGTTCGCAGGTGGCTGGGTGCCTGTTCCTTTGCACACAGAAGATTAATGCACATACGGATGTGAGCATACATTTGTGCAAGAAATCAAGTAAGAGGTCGTGGAGGACAGATAAGCAGAGGGCTGTGGGGATCAGAGTGCATGCTGGGAGCTGAGCTGTGCAGCCGCTGTACTCTGTGACGGTCAAGAGCAAGGGAGGTGGAGGAACAAGAGAGGAGAGGAGGGTCGGCGATGAAGGAGGGGAGGGTGGGGTTGTTAGTGCAGACCCTGTGGAAAAAAAAAAAAAAAAAAGCCTCCACAGGAGGAGGAAGAGGACATGCAACAAGCTGAAAGGGAACAGTATTAAAAAGGGAGGTTGTCAATCCGGTCTGAGCTAGTTACCCCACCCTGTACTGTGTGCCAAGTTTGAGAAAAGGCCTGTCCTCTTGCTCACGTGTGTGTGTGTATGTGTGTGGTGGGAATTAAAATGATCGACTGAAGCCTACGCAGCAGGAGGAGGGGGTTGGTTTCGGCAGAGCAGGCCATCCTCGATTTCTCTGTCAGCGCACTCACACACACACACACACACAAGAGAATACAGTAACATCACAGAGACATCAATAACACACAAATCACACACAAACATAAACACATACAGGACACCCACCCTGTACAACTCTCCTCCCCCCTTCACCATCTGCCAAGCAGACCTAGCAGGGGGCAAGGCTGGGCGGTGGATGCATTTAATGCATCGCTCTCTACAAGATTCAAATTACATTCCTTCCGATCAGTCCTCCTGGTATGTTTGTACGCTACACCCCACTACCAAAACCTGCCTAACCTGGCTGCCCCTCCTCTTTTGTACATGTTCACTTCTTTCCTTTCCTCTGCTATATTTTGCTCTATCCTCTAAATGCCTGTCTGCATCCACAACATGTCAGGTTTGCCTCCATGTCAGAGTTAGGTTTACCTTGACCTCTGAAATGAGGTTATCAAAAGGAATGAAGCAGATTTTTTTTCCCATTTTCTCATTGAGATTGTTTAATTTATCCAAATGCTACAGTGGAGATAACATTTAGATAAAATGCTGTATGTTCAAATGACAAAGATAGCACATTTGCTCAACCTTGTTAAGTGTGATTCACAGTTAAAGGCCTTATGTCTCCACCATTTTTTTTTCTATCTCTCACTGTATGACTCTTCTAAATAATTTTTGAAAGTCAACTGAGAAGACTACCGTTGAGTTTTACAAAGCTCCACTGAAAACGACACAATATGTTACCCAACAGCTCATCTGAATGTGTTGAGTGAGAAGGAGATGAGGAGGAAGATGAAAAGAAACAACACAGGAAGCAGGGAGAGCAGAGTGAGATTGGAAGGTAGAGCAAGAGAGAAAGGGCATCCACATGGCTACCGGTCGTGTCCTTCACAGGTGGAAACAGATCTCTGTGAGCCCATCCAGGCCTGAGCCAACCTGCTTTTCTTTAACACAGACCTCTCCAGCACCTGCAGTGGACCAGGCTTTAATGCAGGCCTGTACAGTGCCCTGTCCCCCATACATACATCTGTCTTTGGCTGATCCCGGGTCATGGCTTTGTGAGGTAAAGACGCTGAGCTGAGAGGAGATAAAACACATAAGCACACATGGACAAACATGCGGACATTCACAAACTTGATTCGGTGCCAGCGAAGCACGGAGGGACTACTCTGCATGCAGGAGCCACCTGTCACTGAATAAACCTGCAGAGAACACTGAGAAAGAGGAAACACGGTGCCCCAAACCTGATCCTGACACCTCCTCATGGCTTGAAACATTCCTTATCACTAATTCATGCCTGTGGGTGACAAGGCCTGCAATCTAGCACAAAGCAGCACTGCAGCTGTCCGTGTTCACGCCGTTCCACTTTCAGGAAGGGGCCTTCTCTCTGTGCGCAGTCCATGAGAGCCCAGGCCTGCTTTGCAAGTCAAACAACTGCTTGAAGGCAGGGCCAACTTATCCCATCTCCACCTTTATCACCTTTAATTCATGACAAACATCTCTTTTTACCCCTTCCCATCTCTCTCTCTCTCTTTATATATAGATATATAGATACATGTATAAACACAACCATCTTGTGTAACAGCAGTTTCTGTTTTGCAGTTATTTCAGCTGAGTGTGTGTCAACAGCTTTGCTGAGACAGTTGGACCCAATTTGCTTGCCATCCACAGACAAAAACATGGCAATGGACTGTGGTAGGAGCTGGTAGGAGTGGTTTTCATTTTGTCTGACATGTATCATCTATGAAAGGTCTGCAAAATTTCCACTCTCTAAGTCTTTCACTGACACATACCAGTCATTCCTAAATACAAAGGAACAAACTGTTAACTCTGTAACCTCAGATGACTCTCAAGACATGGGAATAGATTATTGAGATTTTTTTTTATTAAAGAAAACACAACAAACAAAAAGTAACTTAAAATGCACCATTTGAGTGGACCGAGTTAAAACACAAACATCCCCCCCTCTCATCTCCTTTGTAAGCATTACTCTAAACTTTCCCTTTAAAGTTCCTCTTTTAATAACATGAACTACTGACATTAGTGTATATGAACTGTACACATTTCAAAACTACTGAAAAAGTTACTAGCTTTTTAGATTCCCTTAGTTGCCAAATGTATGCATCATATAACCAACTTGCAATCAGAAGTAAAATTAAAAACTATAAAAAATGAATTTTAAACAAGCACAGCAATTTTTTGACCTTGTGCTGTCGTCTATGCTTTCATGACAGTCTCTTTATCATTTCTCTTTTCACCAAGCTCACAACTCTTTGCTACATAATCACCTTGCTCAGGTCAAATAGGTTGAAAAGTTGAATCAAGATGATATTTTTATGATAAGTGGATGGGAGTGTGTGTCTGCGTGTGTGTGACAGTTCTGAGGAAAAGTGGATTTTGAGTAACTGCCACGGCTCAGTGACTCATTGCTGCCAAAGTGGAAGGAAACCTGATTGGCCATATTGGGAGAGAAGCAGGAAGAGGGCAAGTGACTGATAAAACTAAAGCTGCATGTGCTGGTTTATAGGGCTGCCAGCTTTCACTAGAAACTAACCAGGAAGTGCTGCCAAAACTCAAACACAGAGTCTGTGAAAAGGGTAGTGGGCGAGACTGAAGCTCACTCATAACTCATGAGTACACGGTGGCCTAGGAATCTAGCTCAGATGTCAATGATAAACTCAAGACATCTTATACGAGTACCTGGTATAACCTGCTACAACGAGAGGAAAGGTAACAACCCTCAGGTTGGGCAAGGTTTACTGTGAGAAAGCTGGCTGGGGTGGGGGGAGGTTAGAGTGTTCTTACAGTACATTTTGTACTATTACTAGCTGCAGCTACTATTCTCTAAATGTCTCATTGTCAAAAGTTAATACGACTTTAAAACACCATAGTAGCCAGCTTGCAAATGTAAAAACCGCTGAAAGATAGAAACTACACTACTTAACTTCAGCAAAACAAACAAACAAACTGCTGTTTAGCTAACCCTTAAAAATCCCCAAAAGCAATACCAAAAACACAAAATGTCCTTCTTTTTTTAACTCAATTTTAAGTTTGAGTTTGTCGGCGTGATATGTCAGACAACATTTAATCTCATATTTGCTTTCCTTATGTAAAGAAGCCCTCCGAATTATTCTGGCTCAGACCAAACAGCTCAAGCAGCAATCTCATTTGAAATAAGATAATTTGTTATGCTTTGCATATAGCCTGAGGCACATCTTTCAGTTTTTACATCTGCACACAATCGCATCATCAAATCGATTCCCTCCTTTCATCAATATTTAATATGCAAAGACAGGTCCAAAACTATAAACTAAACTTGTGTTTTATGAGAGTTGTTGTCATTTTCTGTTCTTGTTGACTATTATCCTGAATCTGTTAGCATGTGTTGACAACCAGGAAGTGTAAGGAAACACATGGCCTCAGGAACCCTCCCACACGCCGACGCAGCGTTGTCCAGCTCCACTCCAGCTGGCCAGTTGGTCAGTTAGCGTGCGCCGGCTGCACCGCTCGGTGCATGCGCAGAACACCGGGGGAAGGAGGACTTCCTGTGAGTCTGTGGCAGGCCTGTAACAGAACCCGCTCTGTTATCAGATGACCAGCTCTGTGCTTGCTTGATCTCTCTGTCCCTACTGTCTGACCCCCCCCTCCCTTCCTCTCATCTGTCGCTCTCATCTCAGTGTTGCTGCATGTCTGTCTGAGACTGCAATGCATAGTATCCACCACATCACCCACTTCCCCTTTCTACTGCTGAGGAGGCAAAGCTGTGTGGACCCACCCACCTCCCACGTCTCGCCATACTTTAATGCAGCCCACACATTGTCTCTCTTGTTTCATTGCGAACCAAGTCACTACATCGACATGCAGACACCGTCAGACTGGTCACATAACCCCCTTCCAGACTGCTCAAATAAAACGAGCTCTGTACTAGTCTTTAATGACAATATAGCAATAAATGTTTATATTGAATATATTTTACCAGCGTTGACAAAAGCCCGCCTCTAATGTTTTATGCTGAAATCCCCTCATTAAACTTCTAACTCTAAAAGTGTGACAGAGCAGGACAAGCTCTCCCCCCCTGTCTGAGAAACATCTCTGGCCTCACTCTCTTCCTTTAATTTGATCAGGTTGTGTTGGCCTCTCCATAATAAATGGCCCAGAAGAGAACAGAAGAAGCCCCTTTACTCCCCCTAGTCTTCAGCATAACAACAGAAAAACAACAGAGAGGGGTCTGTCTGTCTAGCCAGGCTGGAAGCTGTGGTATACTAAGCAGCTGACCAGGGGAAGCAAACATTAGGGGGAAGTGAAGCTGCATTCACCAAGGAAGAGGCTGATGAAACAATTCGCACTGTAAGAAAATGAACCAAACGATTACAAATCCTGATACTTGAAACATTCATCCATCGATTTTCTTTACCTGTCATACTTGAAATAGCAGCACAGATATGCTTCTTAAACACACACACACACACACACACACAACAAAGTTCTCCAATATATCATTTAAGCACAAAGATTAAACTTTAAGCAAAGAAAATATGGCTGTTACATGTAATGCATTGTATCCTGCCAGCTTTTTTATCTAAAATAAAGCTTCAAACTGCCACGGCGACATCACACAACCTGTCCTCTCAGTCTGCCTGAACCTGCTAGTTTCAGGGCCAAAAGTGGTGTAGGCACAAACATACAGGAATATCAAACTGTACTCAGCCTCACCGCCAAATTGATGGGTGGTGTCTTGGACCTGCCCACAGTCACTGAAGTCCCCTGCAATTCCCCTGGAGTCTATTGTTGGTAACACAGACGTGCATGGATGTGCGCACACAAACACACACTCACACACACAAACACATATGGCGTCCTAGTTTAACCCCATGCTGGAATTTACTTGAAATAACTATATTTTTTTCTTCCGTGGTACCTAGGAAATAGCCCAGCACGTGTAGCAAACAATGTTTACTTTAGCTGATACATTTTGTACCTCTAAACTGAATTAAAAATCGCTTCGTTTGTTAGCGCTTCCTAAACACTTTCCCAGCATTTGGGCGTCTTCATATACTGCGCTTGTCTTTTACCATCCCCATGCCCGCACATTCAAAAAAACGAGTTCAACAAGTATGCAAAGCCAAAAAAAAAAAGCACGCATCTGGTTATCGAGGAAGACAGTCAGAGTTGTTGTGAAGTCTTTAAACCACTGGCCAAAAAGTATGCATTACATGGCGGCAGGCAAGATTAGAATCAGCTTTTGACAAGATGGTGGTGAGGATGGGGGCAAGCAGACTGGTAAGTGTCATGAGATTGACCATGGTTTGAAAAGCAGAGAGAAACTGAAATCAATCTGCAAGGGCACAAATACTTCAGGGTCGTGCGCAAAGTTAGCAGAGTTTAGGTTTGTTTTAACACTGCATGGACAGGCAGATTACCCTATCAGTGAAATTCAGTTGTCACAAGACGTGTCACTTACTCTCCTCATTAAGACAAGATGTCACTTTGTTAGGTTTCTCAAACTATTGCTCGGTGTCACACCTGCACCCTGGCAGACATCAGCGAGGTTGTTCAGCCACAGCGTGGCAAGGTATCTGATGAGAAGTCTTCTGTGGAATTACTTTAACACCTTCAAAGAAGGAGCAGAACAGGATGTGCAAATGTCTCCTCACTTAATTAATAAGGACAACAATGCCAATTAATTAACACCGCCGGGTGATAATATTTAAATATCCTTGAAAAGAATAAAACAACACGATGCAGTGCGGCGCTGGCAGAGTTAAAACGTCAGCAAGGTGTGAATAAAAATGTTATCACAATGGTTCCTTTTCTCTCTGTAGTATTCTGTGCAGCAGTGACCTATTTGCCATTCTCTTCCTTATCAGCAAGTGGTTCGAGAACTCTGAACTCTGTCAAGCCCCTTGTCTCTCACCCTCCTACACCAACAACATGAAGTGGTGTTTATTTCCCCTGCTTGCCTGTACTCTTCTCTCCAACACAGTCTAAATAAACCATGCGTGTGTGTGTGTGTGTATGTGAATGTCTTTGTATAGCTTACCAAATAGGCAGAAAATATTTTGTGGGACCACTGCTTGCAGGTCAGCTCTGTTGCCTATGTCTCTGGGCAGGGCTACAACATTACCAGGCAGGAAACTTGTGAGTGGCCCTAGTCATAAAGGCAAGCCCTTGCCTGATCCCATATAGACACCTAACCCCCCCCCCCCATCCTATCCACCACCACCCTCCTCTATTTTCAGCCCACAACTCAGCTCTGCATCTCCCCTTCTCATTGGCTTCACAGCAGCTCACTCACCACACCTCCTCGTTCGGATTGGCTGACGGCTGTTTCCTTTCTTGGATGGCCAAGGGCAAGGCACTCTGGGATACGGAGGCTGAAACCCAACTTCACCTGGCTCAGGGCCCCTGCCGTGGACTACAAGTCCCAGCTCTCTCCGTCCTCACCACCCCCACTATCTCCAAGCTTGCTCTAACGTAAGCACTCAGGGCTGAATTATACACTACAGTGTGTTGCTAGCAGGCTGACAGGTATTAAAGTACAGACCGGCCATCAGACAGGGCAGAGCTTTGGAGGAGGAAAAAAACAAAACAATTGCAGCTTCATCTGTCAGAGACATACGGAAACGTTAGAGGTGGACTCTTTCTTCAGCTCCACACTCTTGTGACAGTTCAGACACACTTGAAACTCCTGACCTAAATTGACTTACCCCTCTTCTAAACAGTTCAATGCCACCCCAACATACTCTGCAAACAGAGCACACAACCTATCCCACAATGGGCATTCCAGTTCCCGCTGATCCGAAAAAATAAAAATAAAAAAGTTGCTGCCATTGATTGTACCTTGCCCAATCTAATTGCCTTTGGTTCCTCCTTCTCTTCGTTCAGCACCCCTCTCTCAAGAACCTCCCCCCCTTCCTTCTCCACCTCCTGCCCTAAGTGCTTCCACCTGCCAGAAAAGTTCATGTTTTGATCCCATCCCATAAACTTTATCTCAAGATTCCCCAGAGGCGAAGAGCTTCTACAGAGGAAGTATTACAGGGAGATTAATAAAAAAGAGGAAGCTTGACATGGCACTGCTGATGCGACCCACCTCTCCTCTCTGGCCAACCCCCCCACCCTGATCTCCTTTCTGGCCCCCTCCCTCATTCCTCCCTCTCTCCTCTCCTCCTCTGCCCTGCTCCCCCTGTGCTCGACAGGCCCAGGGCAGGCAGAAGGGGGGGATGACAGGGTGCCTTTAGCTCACCTGCGATGGCCGTGGTGGTGCTTGTTGTGGGTTAGCTCAGCCCTCTCCTCTCCTCCTCTCCGGAGCTCTCTATCTCCCTCTCACTGGCGTGCAGCTTAAAGCCCCGTATGCGCTAACCAAGCAGCAGCAGATCAACTCAATTCCCTTCCTGGTTTCTGGAGGGCAAAGAGGTCCCTCCCTTTTCTCTCTCTCTCACACACACTCACACTCTCTCTCTCTTTTAAAGACACAGCATTCCCCCATCGCTTGCCTCCCCCTGTCAAGCAGAAGTAAAGTGAGAATGTCTTCAAGAAATGGACAGTTGTCAGAGCCATAAGCTGCCTCAGAGCCAGCACAAATCATTAACCCTTTACCTGGTCCGTCTGCACTTTCACAGCGACAGCCACGCTCTCAGCTGACACCCGTGCGCGTGCTCTAAGGTTGAATTCAGTTGTAACTCTTGGCTGTTCTCACCCGCCTCATCTCTCACTACTCCTTTCCTTTTCTATGTAAGTCGCACCCACCCATCCTATTGCCTGAGGTCATGGTGTCCCACCCCGAAAGCAAGTTTTGGCACATTCCAGCACATACAGTAGGGGCTGCCAGCAACCCCCTTCGGTACGCACTCTTGTTAACAATGCCTGCCAAGCTCTGACAGGTGAGGACTTCATCGAGTCGAAAAGTTCTTCGCCCGCTGCGGGGAACAGCAAGCTCCCTTGTTTGAACGTACAGAGCCTGCACTTCGAGTTGCGCCACTTCCAGCTGCCCACCCGCACGCCCACTCAGCAAGCGCAAGCCAGCCATTGTGCCATGGAGTGGGATGGAGCACAAGATGTTGAGTTGCACCACTATCACGGCCGGGTGTTAACAGGTTATTTATGCTCAACATTATTTAATCGGATCACACGTGTAACTTAAGTCAACCACATTTCGTTTAAACAATGTGTAATTACGCTGTAAGTACCCTGAAATAAAACTCTTTAACTACTTTTGTATTGCACAATTCACCTTGACACTTGTACAAGCATATTTCTCTAAGGGTGGGCCAATTTCATTCAGCTGAAATGCAGTAAATGTTTAACTGTATATGGAAGAAAGTTGCCAGTTTTCATGACTGCGACATACCTTTTTTTTTTACGTGTGGATAAGTACATTTTAATACATGATGAAATGAACAAAAAGCATGGCAAGCTTTACAAAAACAAAGTGGTATTAGATAAAAAAGAAAACAACAGAACCAGCAGGAAGGCTATACAGAAAGTAGAACTGTACTCTGGTACACCTTCACTTGTACAGGTGTCTGTTTCTATAAAAGTTCATTTAATTTGACAGACTGTATATGCTGAATATGTAAATGCTTAATTTTCAAAGCCACTTTTTTGAAAATGTTATTAAGCTGTTTAAACATAATAATAAAAAAATATAACGCAACAAATGTTTCACTTTGAAGTAGTTGGAAAGGAGTTAAAAGTACTCATATTTGATAGCTTATTTCTTACGGTAATTCTTTTGGATTATGTTGTCATTATTATCATTCCAAAAGCTGCCACGTGTTTTATGATCTGTAACTGATTATGTTTCAAAGTCATCTGAACCAAATTTGTGCACCAAAAGTCTTTTAGATAATAATATGTCTTTACAATATTTGGAGCTCATGTGTCTGAAGAAATAATGAGCAAAATATTGTTGCGTTTAAACCTCTTATCTGTGAGCAGAGCTCGATGTTGGAGCGGGGACAGGCAGTAACACAATGTCTACCTTAGAGGGCACTGTTTAGTACGGTCTCTGCTTCGGCACAGGTGTGTGGGTCAGGAGCATAAGATGACACACACACACAAAAATACAAATAAATAAATCTGCTTGTTCCTTAAACACAGTATTCACAAAGTATGCCTTTTACTCCAGCTCGATCAAAATAAGCCGTTCTCAGTCAATGACAGTCTGAGATGATGTCAGACGGTTTTATGGTACAAGGGTGGTCCGCTTCACTGCCAGACACCCCACATCTGAGCTGCATTTGTTATTACTGCCTGAATCGTGGTTTTCAATGAGCCTAATCCAAATGGAAGGCAGTTAGCAGGAATCCCCGTAAACACAATTCCATATAACCGTCCAACAAAAGGTTTAGATGTTAGGCAAAATTGTAAAAGTCAGTCTGGGACTGTTGGTCGAAACTCGGGTCGGCTGTGGCGGGGCCCTGCAACGTTTTAACAAAGTCTTAGTCTAATTTCTTCACAAAGCTGAGTTTAAAGTTCACTGTCTTTGCTGTGTTTTTGGTTGCTAACTCTTTACAGCTTTTTGAGTGTGCAACTCTTTAAGAGCAGCAGCAAAAAAGTACACTTTTCAGTGGAATTTCATAGTTTACATATTCTATATTTGCCTTTATTTGTAATGACAGTTTGGTCCCCTAAAGACGTGCATGTTTTCTTTTTAACATTAATATTATTATTAGTAGTATGCCTGTTGCAAAGTTAGTTATATCTGACCCAAGAACAGGCTACCATTTATCAGCCTTCTTTCACTCTTTGGCCCTGTTTTTTTTTCTTCTTTTTTTTGGTTTCACACTTATTTTGGTAATTTACTAAACAAGATGAGCCATATCTGTTTTAACAGACAACCTAAAGTGTTGGAAACCTTGCTCAAAAATGTTGTCTAAGCTGGAATTTATGTTTACCTTTAATCATTGACCGACTAAAGGGTCGGTGTTTTCAACGTAGCGCAGCGTCGCCAACTGTTCAAAGCGAAGGCCTCGGGGGGGTCATTTTGACCCAGGGGCAACAGGAGGGCTAATTGTGTGAATTGTGCGGGCTCTTTCTGGCCATTGTGGGTGGTGACCCCATGCACTAAAAGCTTGAAATAATTATAACACAACTTATGAATGTATGTATATTTAAAAAAGTATTTTTATTACATTATAAAACTAAAAATGTAGACTAAAATGAAAATCCTAAACTTTGCAGGCTTGTGCGAGTCCTTTATTTGTGGAAAAATACTTAGGTATCCCACTATGAAATAATAAAACATAATTAGAATGAACAAAACATGCAAGTTTGTTGAATATTTAAGTCTGACTTATTGAATTTAAAATCAAACCAGACCCTCATTTGTTTTGTTTTTTAAATCAAAGTTGAGCTTTTACTTCTACTTCTTTTACTTCAGCTTTTTGTCAAATTGATTTGCCATACTTTTGCAGAACCCCTTATTTCATATACCTATAGTCTGTGATATGTTGGCAAAACTGTACTTTTTGTTTTTCTCCTCAACAATTTAAAGGTATTCAAAAAAAATGTTTGTTTTCTGGTGGATTTGAGGGAAAGCTCACACTGTGGTTGGAAGCTGGAATTATGATGTGGCTAACATGTTATTACCATGATCTGATCGACCCGATCCGCTCATTGTAGCATCTTATTTGATATTTGCGAACAAAATGGATAGAAAAACTACTCGGCCGGAGCTACAAAGAGCCACTCAAGCGCGGCCCTCAACCCAGAGGTTGCAGAACCCTAGTTTAGACTCAGTTTCCAAAGTTTTAGACATCCTCAGGCCTTGGTCTTAAAACAGAACTTTCAGGAGCTGCAGTTTCCGAAAACCTTTGTGATCCGACCTGTGAAAAGAAATGTATGATTTCACGATTATCGCTGTGCTACCAAACGCTGCTCCAGTGATTCACCAAGTCAAATCTGAGGCGGCTGGAGGCTCCAATTTCCTCCAGGATTTTAGGTGAATATGGGATTTTAAACATGTTCAAAGTACGTGTTAGTCATCATCCAGGGTGTACCCAATGAATTGGGATGGACCCCTGTGTCCTCTGACGCCTTAGCGAATGGGTAAACAGATGGATAGCCTAACTCAACCAAAATTCTTCTACCATATAATGTTTATAAATAAATATTATTTATTTGTCTGGTTTCCGTACACTCAAATCTTATATAAAATAATGAAGTCACAGAAACAAAACTTGTTTTTCATGTCAAAACACTACTTGTCCCACAGAAAAGCAATGCTTCAACACTGCAAAATGCTTCTGTCACTCCACAAATGGCTCTATGATTACCAGAAAGTGACCAAGTTTGGTATCATATTTACATCCATTGGACTCCATAAAGACACCCCACTGATATCAGAGGGACTCCAAAGGCATTCTGGGCATTTTAACCACATGTCGCAGAGCTTTACTGCCCTTGGCCACGCGCAAGCCAAGCTACATTTTTATGTTTCCATTTAGGATCAGATTTACAACAACACAAAATTTAAAAGCAGCCTGGTAAATCCCCTGGAATTAAAAAATATATTTGCCATTTTCCGGCCCAGGAGAAAACGACTGCGTCGTTTAGTCGTCAGAGGCTAAACCCCCTTAAAATTAAAGGAAAAGAGAGATACAGACTCAAAGTCAGTTGTCAGAACTCAACATAAATGCTTCACAGTTGAAATTCTGCAAAACGACTCCATGCTCAACACACACGGTGAAAAAAGGCATGCTGTACATTCACAAATAAGTTTTATTTCAATATTTTTTTTATACATTATAACCATTTCCAACACATTTTATATTATAATAAAATGACTTTTTTTTCCCCTGTCATTTACATAAAATCAGATTTTGTATATTAAGACTGCAAAATAGTACTCATGTCAATTTTGTTTATAGCTTTGTACACATACGAGTGACGATGCATCCGTTTACTTTTAAAGAATGCACATTTCNGGACGGGGGGGTGGGGAGGATAAGAAAGGGCAGCCATAAGCAGAGAGAATACAGGAGCTCTAGCAAGACGGCAGGCTAGCAGGAAACACCACCACCTTGTGACCAACACTGACCTGGGTTACAATCTTCAGTACCACTTGACGGGTCTGATGTTGCGCTTGAAGTCTGTACTTTTTTTATTTTTTACATATATATATGATTTTGAGGGGTGGGGGGAGGGGGGTTAAATCACAAGAAAGAGTGTTTAACAGTATTTCAACCCAAGTCTTTTACAGGCAGGCCTCCAAGTTGGTTGTGTCCCAACAGAAAGCTTGGAGCGGTACGGTGAAAAACAATAACCAAATACAGACCAACGACGAAGAGAAAAACAAAGAGTCAAATCAATCAACGCAACTGAGAATGCATCAACATTGCAGAGATTTAGGCTTAAAAAAAACAAAACAAAAAAACACCAGCTCATCCCCATCATGATCTTGAGAAATACACATACAGTATTAGAAAGATAAACCATGCTTTTTCATCCCGTAAATACACCTCGATTGTTCTTTTCCCCTGTCAAATGTCAATAAAGACATTCTGGCCTATAGTCAAGCCTCAAGAGGATATGCCTCCCTCTGTGTGAGACATATAACATAGGATGTCAATAAAATGTTGAGAGGAACAAATAAAAAAAGTCTCCACACAATTGTCATAAAAGAAAAAGAGAACATTCAAAAGTACACTGATATATACTGATCAAAACCCTAAAAAGAAGACCAGCTATTGAAGTAATAAGTAGTCAGGAGTACCCTCTTTGGTTTGTGACACTGTTCACAAAATGATTTATTCAGTAATCACTCATTTGCCAACAGGTGAAAATAACTTCTCGCATTTTTACCTGCACTTCACTCAGAAACTTGATCATTACACTGGAGGTGACGACGAGAGCATTTCATCGTGAACGAGTGTGACAAAATGATCTTTATTTCAAATAGCTTCAATCACCTCCGACAGACAAATTTAGAGTTCGCAATTAGATGATTTGGACTGGCTTCTTCTCGCTTTCAGTGGGTCAAATTTCAAAACAGCAGGTTCAGAAAATACAACCCCACAAGCTTCCATAGAAAAGATTAATACAGAGTAATTAAGAATACAAAATAAGTTTGCCAATGCAAATTTTGATGACACAACGGCAGCCCTTCAGTGCTTTACATCCACCATAGCAGTGTGAAAATGTGAGCTGAGGCCGCTATCGACACTGTCACGGTGAGGCTGTGGTCTTACAGTACAATAATGACTCAACGAGCCCTGCTGCTGCTGCTAACGAAGTAAATGAAGCAAAAAATGGTTTACCCAAGAGCAAGGTGGAAAAAACAAAAAAAAGTGCCAGCATGCGTTGTGAACCGTGTACATGTATGCACAGTATTTGTATGTGTATGAAGCCAGACCCAGAATTGTGTCAGAGCAGGGGGCGGTGCGGTGTGTGTGTGTGTGTACGGGGGTCTCGATCACTCAGTGCCACGGGTGGGAGTGCTGGGCTGGTTGAGACCCATGGTTTTGCACAACCAGCCGGCAAAGTCTACTTCCTCCACTTCTGACCGCTTGATGAATGTGTGACTCTGAAACAGAAGGGAAACTTCTGTTTGCAACAGTCATTGTCGACAGAAACAAACAATGTGGAAATCCATTTATCAAGTTAAAAAAAAAAAAAAAAAAAAGCACTCACCATAAGCATCTTTAGATCTGCTCTCTCAGCTGGGTTTTTAATCAAGCTGCAGACGCAAAGGATGCCAAAAGATGTTAATGAAGGATCTTTTTTTTTTGACTTTGCTGATCAAAACAATGCATGCAAAACATGAGCACGTTTTTCATATGATAAAATATGCTGATTTAAGAGTTTGGAAGACATCACAATCTGCAACCATCTGGAAACTTCTCACTCGAAATATGCAGATATACGCATTTCTGAACCACCTCAGAAATGCACCAGTTTCAACCACAAATACACTCATTTTACTCTTTGTCTTGAAGTCATTTCCATGGCTCACCATTTAGTCACAAAGTCCTGGAAGTCACTGGTGAAGACACCGTGTGGCAGTTTAGGGGGGGGCTGTGGAAGAAGCGGAAATAAAACATCAGGAGTAGAAGAATGAAGAGCTTGTCCTCGTGCTGTGCAAACCAGCCATTTTTCCAGACCTCATTGACGATGTAGTCCAACAGTTCAAATATGGCCATGGCAGGTCTGCAGTCCATCCCGTGTCCTTTAAAGATGCATTAACATTTTTGTAGCAAAGCGGTCATTTTAAAAATCGAATGGAGTTATCCAGTCGGAGTTTCTTACCGCTCACTGGCCTGCCTGGTGGTCTAGGCCTAGGCATGTTGGTGTGAGCCTCTCCCTCAGCTCCGTCCATAACGGCACGACCGAAGATGGCCTCCAGCTCTTTGGCGTCTGGTGGGGGGATGGGGTAGCGGCCGATCGCCAGCTCCACCAGGGACAGGCCCATGCTCCACACGTCAGACTGAACAGAGTAGTGAGTGCCCTGCAGTCTCTCCGGCTGTTGAGAAGCACAGAACTACGTCAGAGAGGCCAGGTAGAGCCACGATGCCAAGGAAAAGGGAGAGGGCTGGGCAAAGGGCTGGGAGAGAAAGAGAGGGAGAGTGGGCGTTATGGCATGAAAAGGATGGGCGTCTTTGGCAGAATAGGAAGCAGACAATTTCAGTGGGAAGGGTGAATGTGCTCAGGTGCGAGTTCAAATTATAGTCAAAAAGAAAAGTACAACACTACACCAACAACGTTCTGGGAAAGGATGGGAACGGAACAAGATAAGTAGCTTTTGGTTCTCCATCCAGGTGTCTAAAACTGGGGGAATACAAGCACAAGAAAGAGCAAGCACTCCTTCGCTGCCAAAGAACCCTGGCTTTGCTTCTTGGCAGGGGAGCGAGGGTGGGACAGAGGAAGGGAAGGCAGAGGGTGGGACCAGTGAACAAGAGCCGTGCGAGAGGAACGGAGAGGGAAAGTGGGTATAGGGCCAGAGGAAAGGAGGTGGGGGCACAGACGTGCAGAGCTGACTCACCGACATGTAGGAGCGCGTTCCAACAAAGGAGTTGGCCATGGAATCTATGAGCTGGCCGCTCACACCGAAGTCGCACAGCTTGATCTCCCCGCGGGAATTGACCAGGATGTTGGAGGGCTTGACGTCTACACGGGAGACGGGACAAAAACAACTAAATCAATTTTACATTTACAAAGAGACTCGTGCTCGCACCTTATCCCCAAAGTTTACTAATAATAAGCAGAGCTCGACGTATTTTTGAAAAAAAAAAAAAAAAAGATTACTTCTTGTAGCATAACTAAAGGAAAAATCATAAACGAGCACTAACACGTTGTTGAGGTAATACAGCAAAAAGGCAAAAGGAAATGTGCCATCATCGACCAGTTAATTTCACAAAGTTCACTAATTTGCAGAAATACTCGTGTCATTTTTCAAGGTGAACAGCAGGTAGATTGCTACTTTATTTTGAATAACTGCTCGCATTTTCTCTGCGGACGTAGCCTCTTTATCTAAACCCATGCCGACTTTATGTTGAGATAAGGTTTATGTGGGCGCCATGCGATCCGTTGAAGGACGTCTTGTTTTTCTAGCTCCTGGAGCTTGTTGCTGCAGAATGAATTGGGGCTTCCCCTGATAATACTGTGTGATGGGTAACAATCTCAACATCTAAACGGCTGTATCTTGTGATTTTGAAGGAATACGTGCAACATAAACGTAGAGATATGAAAGTGCTTACGTACGACTATGAGTGCATTGTGAACAAAATGTTTTAGATTTGAAAGGAGAAATCACATTACATATTAAAACCTAGTGTGTCACGAGGGGAGAGAAAAAATAACTTAGAACTCATTGAGCTCCCGTTATAAACAACCCCTCCACATGGGCAATTTATCACTGAAAAACATCCTGCAAAATAAGGGTGTAAGGCTGAGCCTTGCAGTCTGCTCTTTGTGGTGGGCATGAGACATGTGAGGAGCGACTGAGAGGAGAGATGGCATAGAAGAGCGGGAGAACGATGGAGGGAAACACAGAGGGAGGGTCAGCAGGGCGCGGCTGCTCTATAATCACATCTGAGAGGCTGTAATTACCTCCTGAGCTCACAGACAACTTTATCCCGGAGTACCACCGACCCTGAAGCAGAGTGAAACTTCAAAATACCAGTCTGACTGCTCCCTTCACTTGTACGACAGCACAAACGCAATCTCACATGGAGGCACTGTTGGAAAAAACTGGCCTGCCTTTAGACTTCGCCATGGTTTGACTGGGAATGTGGTGTTTCGAACACCGTCTAGTGGAGACTTTTGACACTCAAAAAAAAAGAAAAATGTTTTGTATTGTGGTGCAGGTGATAAAGCAAGGGAACATACCGATCCAGTGCATATGTAGAAGACACACACACACACAAACTGAACACAAATCTGAATGTAAAAAAACTGGACAAATGCAAGGACAGGTCAAGATACACATGAGAGCTATTATAAGAGCTACTGAGCCATAAAAACTATTAAGAATATATATATATATATATTTTAGTTGACTGGGTGAACCATCTTGCTATCAAGGTTACGAGTGAACAAAGCCAACAGAAGCCTCTACTCTCACCACACCTAAAACTTGGCCTCTAGCTACCCGTACAAGACACTGATTAGGTCGCAGTTTTATGTTGCAGCCTTAAACACTTGACTTAAAGCCTTCCTGGATATGAGGACTTTCTTGTAATTGTGATCTTGCATCGCTCACACAAAACCACCTGCTTTGCAGGGGCGGCAGTGGCTCTGGAGGTACGGGTTCGTCCTGTAACCGGTTATAACTGGTTCCAGCCCCCGCTCCGTCAGTCTCAGCCGTCGTGTCCTTGGGCAAGACACTTCACCCGCCTCGCCTACTGGTGGTGGTCAGAGGGCTCGGTGGCGCCGGTGTGATGGCAGCCTCACTTCTGTCAGCCCGCCCCAGGGCAGCTGTGGCTACAATCATCAGCGTGAATGAACGGGTGAATGATTGTAGGGTGAAGTGCTTTGGGGTCCTTGGACTAGATAAAGCGCTGTACAAGTGCAAGCTATTTACCATTTACCGTGTGGAAACTGTGTGACCTGCAGCTGGATGCCTCTCAAACAGCAACAATAATTGTGCTTGTGAACTATCTGGATATATGGTTGTTTTTCTCAAAGTCAACTTCTAATACAACAAAATGATACAAATCTTTCCACTGCAGCATGAACACATAAAACCCCCCAGCACAGATGTGTTAATTTAAGCATCCTGGTTGTCATCACAACCAATTAATCCTGTCAGCATCTAACCAGTCTCTATAATAGGAATTTCCTGGGTGGCAGTGACTGAAAATGTTGCAGATTTTCTGAGTAAAACCAAAGAGTCCAGTTTACCTCTGTGCATGATTTGGTGCTTTTCTCGCAGATAAGCTAATCCCCTCAACACCTGCAAAATGAAAGCGAAAATTCATTTAAATCAAAGACACATTACACAAAAGTCATACAGGAGTCTACACATTTCTCTTGTAAAGACAGTAACTGTGTATGGTCATGTTGGTAATTAGTCAACAGCTGAAATTTAGACTTGATGCAAGAGTAAAGGCAGTAAGACAGATAAGACCCACTGTGTGTTACTGATGCATGACTGGACTGCTCTTTCAGTTAGTCAATCGACACCACAGAGACACACACCCATAATGGGAAATGCGTAAACAACAACGTGTGCAGCCAATGCTTAGTAACTAGCCACAAGAATTTATTTAACACTGCCAAATTCAAATGGCTGCCATTAAAACCCCCGAGTGGTCAAAGAGTTGTTAAAATATAAATATATATATATATATATATATATATATATATATATATATATATATATATATATATATATATATATATATATATATATATATATATATGGAGGATAAAGTCAACTTACAGCTATGCTAACTTTCCCAAGTATTTCTTCTGGGATTCTTCTAGCTTCCTTTAGAACCTGGTCCAATGACCCGCCGTCCTGTAGAGACAAAAAAAGTGACTGTAATTAGCACTGATTAAAAACGTTAAAACATGGATTTTTTTTTTACCGGAGCCTACAAAACACACGCCGCCTTCCATTAACAGAGCGACAGCTGAATGTGATAAAGAGGCACACTCGAACGAGTACGCTGGTGCTTTTCTGCAACTTTTCGCTCCGGCAATCTGACTAGATTGGACTTGATATCGCATGTCCAAATCAAATTTCAACAAGAATCAAAAATCTGAATTGCACAAGTCACATTAACACACAGGAAGGCTCGGTCTGTAGCAGCTGATTACTTAACATATGAGTGGCTGTATAGAGGAATATAATAATTGGTTTAAGCAAGCAAATAAAAACTATTGTCCTTTAACTTAAACGTGCAGCAATTAGATCCAGGAGATAATTAGATGCAAGCCTTGTTTTTAATACAGCTTCTGAGCCAAATACAGGACAATTAAAACTAAAAGCATTTGAGCTGCAGAACATGCTTCTGCTCTAAGTCTATCTATAAATACTTCAAACCACTTGCCATTCATGGTGGTTTAGTTTGCCACAATGCTGTGTTTGCTATCTTGATCTGAATCATCGCAGCAAAATAATGTTATAAAAAACAAAAACTGACACAAAACTAACCAAGGACTGTTGTATAGTCTCAAACACGACAAACGACAGATGTTCTACTCAAAAGGACTTAAAAGATGGTGGGTTTTTTCCCCTCAAACTGATGACTTCACTAAGAGTAGTAGAATTAAAGCCTCACATTTATAAGACGGAATGGCAAATAAGCTTAAATAAATTATATGTTCAGCTGCTTCCAGCAGTTTCTTAGCATGATTTGTTGTGGCAATGCAACATGAAGTTGTGAGGGGGGGGAAAAAAAGCTCTACAGCAGTGACCAGAGTCAGAATGTTAATAAAGTCATTAATGTTGCATAACCACTGTCTGAAGAAACCTTAAGAGACACTGCTGCCGAGTTAAGAGTCTCTCACCATGTGCTCCATACAGATGCTGATCTCGCCATCACTGTAAAAGGCTCCATAGAAGCCCACGATGTAGGGAGAGTTGCATTCATGCAGCACCTGCAGCTCTCTGATGATCTGGTTTCTGATGGCGGGCTTGATTTCCAGGTGGATTAACTTCGAAGGGGGGGAAAAAAAAAAAAGTAAACCCATCAACTGATGCTCAGATGCAGCCGTGTCATTCAAAAACACACAACGAAGACGTAACGTCAACACGCATACGTCCGGAATGTCTCAATCCAACTAAAATGTCCCGCATTCTCAAGTTTCTTTTCTTAAACCCTAAAAAAACAACAAAAAAAAAAAAAAACACCTTTAGAGGAAATTTCAGCCGACATTTTAAACACACATTTTTAGAGATCCTACAAGTCTGAGCTTGCTTGAGTTCCTGCAGCAGAGTCTGTAGGAGGACTTAGTAACTTATCTTGACAAAAGGTTTCGATCAAATTATGGATTTTTTTCCAAGTAGGTGTGGAGGTTTTCTGATCATATAAGTTGGTTTAGGTTTGTTATGTCCAGGATGAGGTCAAGAAGTGCGCCAAGCCAGACATTCCTCAGTGGAAAAATAAACATAATATAACAAACTATGTGGCTGAAGCGCTGTGAGTAAATTACCTCAGGCAGAACTCCGGCATAACTTCCCCCCGCCCCCCCCACTTTTTTTTCTTACTCGTCATAAAAGTACAAATCAGAATTTATGACTTAAGCAATTTGCAGATACATTTATGTTTATGTTATTCTCTGTTTAGGTTTTGGACCACTAAACATTTACACTTCACATTTTTTTGGTCACTGTTATGTGTAGAGCTGCAGATGAGCTTGTGTTAACATTTTAAAACTGTAGTGCAGGAATTGACGCCTTTGTGATTTAGTCTCTAAAAAAAAGTAGTAGGATTAATGCAGTGGAACATTATAAAGAAGTTGTACCTAAACTACAAACACACACAAACTCTGGAACGTCTACTGCTTCATCAAGCCGCCACGATTCATTTTCCCCCCAAAAAATGTTCACCTTTCGAGCCATGACCAAACCCGAGGGTTTGTGGCGGACCTTGTTGACCACTCCTCCGTTTCCGGCACCCAACTCACAAATTGGGTCGAAGTCTTCGTCCTTCAGCTCCCCGACCTGGGCTTTCTGGGTGAGGAAGGCTTCGAGACGTTTCCTTTGCTGCTCGTCGAGGTCCAGCTCGCCCAGCTTCTTTTGTAAGGCCTCGAGGTTGGCTCTGGCAGGAGAAGGCGCACGTTTCAAGAAAGGTTAAAGGAACAGGCAGAATGGGTTGTTCACCATGGCATACAAATATGAACTAAAGTTATCCTTGACTGGCTTTTAACTAAACAGACACAACTGAGAGCCTCAGTGCAATGTTAAACAGTGGCTGCACATGGGAATAAACAAACAAACAAAACATTGGCTGATTATGACAGTTAATTGGATGTGGATAAAGGCACTTACTCTGATGCAGCATCAATGGTGTTGGAGGTGGCCTGTCCCTCCCCAATGGGCGTAATGTTCAGAGGAACTGGTCTTCTTTTTGGAGCCATTGCAAAATCAAATTAAACCACTTTCTAGGTCAAACACTACCTTTAAGTAAGGTGGGCAGCTGTTAATCTAAGCCTGTCCGTGCTCGAAAAACCCGTCTGGAAAAGAAAAAACAAAACAAAACAAACAAAAAAAGAAGCAACAGGATCCGCTGTAGATGGCAGCTAGTAACTTGGCTAGTCAACGTTAGCAAAGTTAATGCACTTCTTGGAGCATGTCAGTTTGCTAATTTGGTAAAACGTAGCATGCCGATGTGCCCTACAAAAGTCGGATAGTTTTTCCAGTTCATCTATAGGCTCTGGAAGGCGACAGCTTTCTTTTATTCGGCCCCCTTTCTCGGTTGTCTACCTGCTGCTACTAGCCATTAGCCACCTAGCTGCTAGCGCCAGCTCCGGTGAAAATCTGCGCCTTTCAGCCGTGAGGCGCTGCAGTCCTCGCCCCCTGAGCTCACACGGAGGACAACGAGCCCAGCTGCGCTTGGAGACCTCTCGGTGGACCTCTCCTAAAAGTAGTCCCCCTTTTTTTCGCGTGTCGAACAGGCTGCGCGGGGCTCCGAGAAGTTGCAGGGCTTTGGCGCTGACCGCTGGTGCTTCAATACAGGAAGCAGCAGCTGCCTGCAGCGTCAGACTCGACGGCGTGACACCCACAGGAAGAGCCCGGCGTAAATACCGCAGGACGGAAACTGTGACACGCTCATACGAGGGGAGCCAAAAATCTTACAGTAGTCTTACACGTGTTATCCTCGTGGCAACATACTTGGGGTATTGATTTTAATAATATAAAAGCCCAGTTAAATCATTTATGAACAGGGTTTTTTTTTTTGCATTCATTGTCGGTGCGTTCACATGCGGCAAAGTGCATTACTGCCAACTACTGGCCGCAAGAGGTACTGAACGCACTAATATTGCAAAAATCTTATTTTCTCAGATTTATTTTCAAATATTTCAGTATTTTAACTTCAGTAACGCTGCGCTTCATGAAAAAACAAACATATCTCATGCTAGAGATGTTATACAAGTACAAATATATTGTTTGTAAGGGTTTTTTATATTGCACACACCTCCACTGTCGCACAAAGAAAAGATGTTGCTTGATTTGCCTTTAAAATGTTCATTGCTGCAAAATCCAAATTTTCTAGTTAATGCCAAGTCTGATTTAGCATCGGCTGTGTTGATATATTTAAACTAATCTAAGTATTTGACAATGTACAACTTTCCTGTGAAGAAAAAAAACATCTACAAGTAGATTTAAATTTCAAATGCAAACTGAGCCCAAATTCTCAAGCATCCCTAAAATGTTTTCATGATACACTGTGTGCAACTGTTTGCATTATTTATCAGAAAGGCGCTCAACATATTTGACCTGCATAAAAAGTAGTTTCAGAAAAAAACGCAGCAGCCAAAGAGACAGAAGAAGACGCTTTTAAAAGGCACATACCCTTGTGATAGTCAGTTTCAAAATAATGAAAGGCCAGACAAATTTTAAAGAACTGATTTTATTTCAACACATCAATAACAGCTGTTAGAATACGATCATTTCAAATTTTACAGTTTCATCCTGAACAGGCATCAAACGTCTCCCCAGATCTCAGTAGTTACGTCCTTTCACTCGGAACGGGACGTAACAATTCACCCCTGAACCAGTCCTCCCCAGTTCTCAGTGGCATCAGAGTCCAGTGACGCTGCACTCAGCTTCTTTTTGTCTGTTTTGCCCAGAAGAACAACTGGAGGCAATTCAAGGCTTAATAAAATATTATTTAAATTTTATTGTCTGAATAAGAACATAAAAAAAAGAACACAAACAAAACATGTACATCATGGATTGAAAGCCTCTGCCCATGCTACCTTATGCATTATAAGAAAATGTCACTACCAAAAATAAACAAAAAAAAACAAAGAAAAGACCAGATCCTCAGCTCTCTTCAGCCTCCTAACCACCTGTATCTGGCTCAGTTCCACAGTAGCAACCCGCACCACCTTGTCTTTAACCACAAGGCCGTTAAAGTTCAGGATATCCACTCAAATAATGGCCTTCTAAATCTAGCAACAAATGAAAAATGTTCTCTTCATATGTATAGCATTTACTTACAAAAACAAACTGCCTAATTAAAGGCAGGCATTAGAGTTTTTTTTAAAAATCTGCTTCAAAGCGCTTTATGTAGGATATAGATTTCTTAGGGACAGATGTCAGTTTTGCAAAGAGCCACTAGCTTGTGTGGATTACCTAAATGTTTTCCTCTGAATTTTTATTTCATAGGCTATCAAAGGACAAAAAAAAATGGAAGACTAGCTTTGACCTAACATTTATTTTTTGCAGTGGTCAACAAGTGAGGCCACAGATAAACGTGTAAATGTTTATAAATTTAAGCGAGGGGGGGAAAAAGGGAAACCTGAATCATTCTGCTTCACGATCACAAGCGCCACGCCCTGCAGAACTTCTTTGAGTCATCACCCATCAAACTCTCCCGCAGTGATGCAGGACCTCATGATGTGACATCTGATTCTTTACACCAGATGCGACCATGTCCAGGGATTCAGAATGATCACTTGCTGCAATAAGGACCTTCAAAAATAACAACCAGAAGAGCTACATCTGAAACCTGAACATCCAGCCTGAGTATCCTAATTTGAGGAGCAGCCGTCACATATTTACAATAATGATGCAGATTCAGAGGATCATGAGCTTCCGTCCCTCCAGGATGTGGCAAACAAAACCGTATTCTATTCTTGTCTACACAGAGAAGAGTCTGAGCCGGGTGATGCTGGAAGAAGAAACTCTGTTCATGCCAAGCAGGACCGTCTGTAATCGCAGTTTGAATGTTACGCAGTTTTGTGCAGTAGCAAAACACCCTGAAAAACACCCAGCTCGGACCCAGGTTTGAGGCAGCGTTCATTAACAGCCGAGCCACAAGCCTGGACCGACACCCGAATCCCAGCAGCGGAGGAGCCTTCGGTTTGGGAAGTTACCAGCAAGAGCAGCAGCCAAATGAAAAGTAATCACTATGAAACAACAAAACAAAACATACCAGCACCTGTACATCCTGATTTGTTCATTCACTCAAAAATCTAGAAACGTACAGCATGAATGAGCCTCAGTCCGAGCTTTCACAGACGGCCCAGCTCGGCTGAAACAATGAGCTCCCATTTCCTCCACTCAAAAAAAAACAAAAAAACAGCATCAAAACCTCAAATATTTCCTGTCAGCGAGTTCCTAAAATATTTCTGCTTTGGCACAGAGTCCTTACAGTAATTTTGATGGGTCATACCAATTTGGAATTTGAAAGCATCAATCCTAACAAATCGTTGAGTAAAGTTTTGCAGAGGGGCGCGTTTCCAATAACTGTTAGCCTGGTAATCCACACAGCAACTCTCCTACCACAGATTTCTTTTTTTTGCTTTTGTTTATTTGCTGTTGCAGAGGCAAAACAGCTGCATGGAGGAAAGGTAACTAAAATATAAGTTAAAAATAAAACAAAACAAAAAAAAGGTAAGAAAAGAATCTCCAGTGTAAAACAGGAACCTGAAAGACTCTATTCATCTGTCCCTCCCCTATCTTTCAAAGCTATTCCCTGGTCAGTCTGCTAAGTTTTTTTTATGACTGAGGTAGGTTCTCTTTATCCAAGGACTAAATAAAATCAAAAGAACACAAAAGGAAAGATTTTCAATTTCTATCACGCTTGAGATATTTCTGCCAGGTCCTTCCAAATTGCTCATATCGTCTCTTTTTTTGGGGGATTTTTCCACCTTCATCCAAAAGCTACCGAGGTGCCTCTGCTTTTAACTCGCTCGTTCATCACCAAAGTGACAAAAATCAGATGCAAACACTGACCGCTTGTGGCTAAAAGAGCCTGTATTTTAAGTCTATACAAAGAAACATGGCGAGAGGGAATAGTCTGGAAAGAGAGGAGTAAGAAATGGAGGAGGTGGTGGTGGTGGGGTGCTCAATCCAGGCAGTCTCTTTAACAGAGGCAGGTAGGTACAGATACTCACTGCAAGGTGCCGATTGGCCAAAAAGAGCTGCTTCCAGAGATGTGCAGTGCAAAGAGAAAATCCTTGTCACTCTAAACTGAAGAGTCATTGACAGAGCGTGTTCGAGTGTTTGTTTTGTCTGGATTTAAACTAGAGCTGCTAAAAAGGCTCTGATATTTGAGGATCGGGGAGGGTTGTTGCATCTAGTGGATTACCGTGTTCCTGTCCTCGAGTTTATGAAGCCCCCTGCAGCTCTGCGTGTCAGTCTGTGAGGGGACAGAGCTGCAGGGTCAGTATGCAGTGACCAGGTCCTTGTCGAAGTTGTATCGGCCTCTCTTAGGGGTGGGACTGTCGGTGCTGTCCTCAGTGTCCTCACTGTCCCCTCCAGCCCCTCCCCCCTCCTCCTCCTCAGAGGAGGAGTCTAGAGTCAGGTCTACCACTACACCACCTCCTGGCGCCACCGTAGGTCCACCCGCGACTCCGGCCGCCCCCAGGGAACTGCTGCCAGATCTGCCCGTCAGACTGGTGCTGCTGTGGGCCGGTGAATGTCCGTTTGCTTCAGGAATGCCTGCAGAAAGAACTCCCGTTTTAATAAATGACCCGTACGAGACTTGGTTCCACTGAAGAGGAGTGCAGCACAAATGCATCCACACACTTATGCTGAGAGGGTTTGACACTTACATATATCAACAACAGGGTACTCCGGTGTGTTGCTGCGTTCTCTTTCCCTCTCCCGATCCTTTTCATCTCTGATGGGTCGCCAGGAGCCATCTGTTAGGTACTCGATCTCCTCAATGTCCTCACTCGTCTCTTTCAGAATCTCAGATAATAACCTGAAACACACAGAGCTCGTCTAAGGCGTCTTATATATATATATATATATATATATATATATATATATATACTAAAAACTCAAATACAGACTCTTCATTTCCAAATTACTTAACTCATCATGTTGATCAGATCAATAACACTTAACATAGCTTCAATTTTTTATCCTTAAGAACTTTTAGTTTTGTGTAAAATCTAAACAAACAAATAATAAATTAAAAGGCTTGACTTTCACACTAGTTTACTCCTAAGAATGCAAATAGTCTCACAGTGAAAGTGCAACACAATGCGTTCAGTCTTTCAGGAGCTGGAAGGCGTGCCAGTGAGAGTTTAGATCTCAGACTTTGCAGGAAATTACATGTTCAAATTGTGGTGGGTAAAATATTTCATCCTAAAATGTTCTCTACAGACTGGAGTTCAGGCGGATCTCTGTTTTCCCTTGACTTTCCTAAAAAAAAAAAAAAAAGTGCTACTGTGTCAGTGATGCAATACCAAAAAAGAAAGTTTAGAAAGAAAAATATTGATAGATTAAAAAGTGTCTTTGGTGGGATTTTCCCCCCTTAAAATGTTGCTTCTGTTCACGAGGGTTGTAGAAATTTAATTATGCACTACTATTTTTTAGTCACATCACATCATTTCATTCAGCTTGACGCCCAGACTTTAACTGCCTCAGTTTTATTTATTTTACATCATTCTGATGTAGACCTGCTGCTGTGTTTGGTACTACTGTCCTGCTGCGTGACTCAACCTGAGCAGAGCTTCATTTGTCGGACAGAAACCCTCACTTTCCCCTTCAGAAATGTGTAAATATGCAGAAGAGTTCATTGTAGAACCAATAAGTGAAAGGTGTCCAGATCATGTAGCTGCAAAAACAAGCCCAAATCATCAGCCCTCTACCACCATGCTTCACAGGTGGAGAGAGGCGGTCGTATTGATTTGCTGCATTTGTTTTCAGGCCAGTGCAACACTGTGTTATGTGTTATCGCCAGAAATCTTGCAGCTTGTTTAGATGCAACTTTGCAAATGTGTTGCAGTGACCTTTTTTAGACAGGAGGCTTTCCCCTAAACAAGCCGAACTTCTGTGTTTTAGTGACATGTACCTCTTGGGAAATTCACAATATTTCAGCGCAGTCCACAGTCAGACCCCAGGATAAACATGCTGGAACGTCCACCTCGGGGAGACTGGCAGCTTTGCTTAAATGTCCTGAATGTTTTCCACTTGCAAATGACTTCTTTTCACCGTAGAAGGAAGGACTCTGATGTTTGGTAATGGCCTTTTAGCAATGATCAGGTAATCAAGACATATGTGACCCGTGCTGGCAAAATGAGTCAAAATGAGCTCTGGCTGCAGAGCAACGTAAGTGCAAATATTGATTTTTGCCGTAATTGAGAATTGCGTAAAAATGAGTCTATAAAGACACCATCTAGTGATCTTGGTAACTAAACCAGCAGATACTCTTCCTAATTTACCTTTAAGTTAAAGTTTTCTAGCAGGTATGTCTTCAGAAATAATCCTTTTAGTTCTAATTCTTGTAAGTTCCTTTGAAATTGGCAATTTTTCCATTAGCGGCAGGAAATCCCTTCATATTATGTTTGGCATCACTGTAAAGCTTGGGCATTCCCCTTTTTAAATATAAAAACAAACCCAAGCTAACAAAGCTGCGAGTACATGTTGGATTAACGTTTATTATGTTTTAAAAAAAATACTCCCATTTTCATGCCGGTAGTATCATTTTATTTTGTTGTATTTATCCGCCACACCTTTAATGACCGGTCCGTGAAAACACTGTCTGATAATAAACCGGTCCGTGGAGCTTAAAAGGTCGGGGACCGTTGCTCTACATTGTTTAGAAAGTACTTAGTAAACTAAAAAAAAAATCATTTGCAGTGCTGGCAAAATTTGTTGAGCCTTTGAGTCTGTTGATTACACGCTTCTCTACACCAAACTTATGACACAACTTGTTTATCATCCAGCCAAAAAAAACAAGAGGATGAGAAGTTTTGGATCTTAGTCTGCAGCAAGTGCAGAAAAACAAAATAATTACTGTACATTTTTCAAAACATCCAACCCTTTTATCACAACAAATAAAAACAAGAGTTCAATATGTTGAAAAAAATGGCTTAAACAAAAAGTACATTCTCTGAAGAGCAGCAGTAAATGCTGCAGGATTGGGACAAGCTAAAGCACTTCTCCTTACCCATCGATGGTGAGCAGCTCGAATGGAGCAGGCTTGTCACAGACGGGGCAGGTCCACGTAGGCTTCTTCTCATTCATCTGCAGGAAGAAGACCGCGTCGAAACACTGAAGGTGGGCGCAAGTTAAAACTCTGCACGGCACCCCAAGTCGCATCTTCACCAGCTGGGGAGTCACAAAGACGGAGGACGGCGCACATTAAATTCGTCGCGAACACCGGTCGCTTAAAAGGTTCGAATTTTTATGGCTATGCTTACTGGACAGATTAAAGAGACTCTGAGGCCTGTGGTCGCGATTTCGCTCTCCGGATCGAATCGAAGTTTATCCTGAACTGTAAGTGAATCACAGGAAAAACACTTGAGCTCTCGCCATGAGCTGCAACGCATGACACAAATCCACTTTTACAAAACCAGGATGAAGACAATTGTAAAGCACTCGTTTTAAAGAATACAAGTACAACTTACTGCGTTCACGACAGCGTTCTGGATTTTCGACAGAGCAGAGCTTTAGCTGGTTGAAGAGGTCTGCTGCAGTGAAGACCCTCACTAGATACACCGCGATAGAGTAGTGCTGGAAACAGGGATTTACAGGATGTGAGTTTTAAAGATTTTACCTGCGTAGTTCAACAGAATGTATTACAGTAAAAACGAGTCCTTTTCAGCCTATGTCGGACAATGTTATTGAAAATAAAGGTAGAACCATGTGGAATAATAAAAGATTACATTGTACATGGGCAGAGCCTATTAATGACGTCCAATTTAGAAAAATAGAGCACTTCTGGATATCTACTGATTAGGTATGCTGCACAACCAAAAATAGTTGCCAGCCTTTGCAACTTTTTGATGAAGTTGTAGTTTAACTGAGGCTGTTGACATTTTGTTAAATTATCAACCCAAATGTCCAACACTTATTCAGCTAATGAACGTAAACTTAATAATTCCACAGCTTTAAGTGTTTTTGCTCCAAACATACTAATGAATTATCAGATTATTGTATTAATCTGTGCTCCAGCTGGTTATCAGAATGAAAATTCAAAGGTGTGCTCGTTTTCACCACACACGGCTCAGTGGGACCTCCTCCACAAGTCCCAGCATGCCTCAGTGCGCTGTGGAATCTACCAGCTGCAGTCTGACATACGGCTCTGAGGTTTAGCATCTGAATCTGACCTTGCCGAAGTTCCCCCAGGTGATGGTGACTCTGTTGGGAACACTGGAGAGATGCAACCAAGGAGTGATGTTTATGGGGCGACAGGGACGCCGCGGTTCGACTCCTGGCTTATTAGAGGGGTAATAACCCTGCAAACACACACACACATCCAGAGAAAAATATAAATAAAGCGATCAGTCAAAAAGTCCTGTACTCCAACTTATTACCTCATTCGATCAGCGATAAAACTCAAGCATTAAAATGGATCACTTGGCACGTAAAGCAAAGTACGTGGTTTAAACAGAATCCTCTTAAAAAACGAGAAATGACTCAGATACGCAGCTGTTCATCATCACTTCATGTCAAACAGAAAAACCTGGCTAGAGTGCAAATATTTTACTTATCTGTTCTCTCACTGTTTTTTTCTGTTGCAACTCTTGGAGGAGTTCCTTGGATTAACTACCTTTATGAAGATGGCATTCAAACCCAATTCAAAAATTAGCATCAACAGTGCAAGTTGGTGGGAACAATGAAACAACTCAAGAAGGCTCGTTTAACATCAGCCTCAGTTTGTTATAAGCAAATTGAAAATACTTAAAGTACCTTGACATCAATTCTGTGAGTGATTAATTTGCACACAATAATGGAAAGAAATATTGAAATAGTTTCATGCTTACTGACAACTAAATGCAACCGCTGATGAAATTTAGACATTGTTCTTTAGCTCATTAAACTATGTTTATGAAGGAAAATGGCTACTGATGGATGGATTTAAGTAGAGACAATAAAGAGACAAGTCAAAGTCAAACATAAAACGGTGGGGGACATGCAGTCAAGAGTCCAGGTATGAGTGAAACAATATTCATCTTAAAATGTATCACATGTCGTATCAAAGGATCCACCAATATCTTAGAGGAATAAACAGTTTTTGCCTCGTACTGTGAAGCTGTGGCCTATATGAGAGTGAATCAACCCACCGGTACATGACAGTAGGACTGGTTGACTTTGACAGCAATGTTGGGAGGATACTGGTCCTCCTGGATGCCAACAGAGTCCGAGTAACAGATTCTGCAAGAAAACAAACAATGAGAAAGAAAAAGAATATCGCTACTTGAAGTGATGATCTCAGAAACATTTCAGAAAAGCAGACTGTTAATTGTCTGGGAACCAACCTGAGGACCACTTGGATAGATCGCATTCCTGGACGAATCTCACTAAAAGTAGACAGTTCAAATTTTTCAATACGCATCTGTTTCATATTTCTAAATCTGATTATCTGTGCAAAACAAGCTGCTGTAGATCTAGGATGGATTTCTTGACATTACCTTGCATTTCTGAGCTGATCTGCTTGGTTTGGTGTTAATTCGAAGATGCACTGACTGTCTTGTAGTTTCTCATTGTTATGGGCAACTGTAAAAGACAAAATCTGTTAGAAACAGCGCAAAGGAGGACTCAATAAATGTGATGACAACAAAAACATAAAAACAAGAAAGCAACAAAAAAGCCAGTACTCAGATCTGTCGGTGGCAGCAGCGTCTCTAAGGTTTGGTAGAAGGGCAGAGGCGCCAGCTTGACCTCTGCTCGAGGCGCGAGGAGCGGTTTCGAAATCCCATTGAGGTAGTCTGTGCCCTGTGAGGTGGTGGTGGAGGGGCTGAGGGTTGGGTACGCAACTGGGACTCCGTCTGGACGCCGTGCCGGCAGCCAACCCGTTGTTTTGGGGAAACGTGACTCGTACAGCTGCCGGACATTCTTCAGCAGCTCGGGGCTGTATTCTGTCTGCACAAGCCTCAGAGCTCGCCCCACCAGGTCCTGCTTCAGGCCACTTTTGCTGCGACCCATGGAGGCCAGCAGCGTCTGCAGGTCTGAGACCCGGAAACTTTTCACCATGTTCTGAAAGGGGATCGAAGGAAACATGAGCACATTACAAAAATGATTTTAGCTTGTGAACAAAAAAGTTGTTACAACAACCATAACTTCCAATTTGTTATCATAATGCATTATGCTCGGTATAATTGTCAGTCTTGACAAAATTTACAGAACAATGAAACTTGTACAGCGTATTGTTTAAACGTGTATGCATTTAATTCAGAGTACTTGTTATATGTGCAGCTACCATTAGGTTCTAAATATGTTCATATACTTAGAAATAATAAAACTAGTAGGGGAAGTAAGCTCCGAAATGTATTTCAGTGTGTACTTCAGTGTATAAGAGGAAGTAAAATCACTGAAATGTATTTCCTTTAGATCTTGGTCTTTAAAACAAACATTTAAACAAATCAGCAGCTAACATATTTAAGATTTTATATCTAGAAATGAGCTTTTTTGCCTAATTTGACACCTACTTGGGTATAGCTGCTATATTTGCATGTGTTGAGACGACACAGAGCATTGAACCGTTTCAAAACTACGGAAATCAGCATGTGGTTCATCTAGATCGACAGTGGCTTGAAATTGCTTTCCAATTTTATGGCCATATTGAGGTCACACGGCTGCTTATTTCTGAACAACCTGTGATTGCTTTCAAATTGAGACATTCTGCAGCAAAAATTAAAATGTACTGCATGAGCACAACTTGCAAATTATTTTTTTTCATTCACAGAAAAGAAACAAATTATGGTAACAAAATCAAAGATAAAGAGAATTAAAAAAAAAAAAAAGTACACGTTCTAAAAACTACTGTCAGGATATTAATATAAAAATAAAAGAAAACTATTGTGCAGTGTTAATTACAATTTAACATAGCACACTTGACCACTATTACTTTGTAGAATCAATTAAAGACACAAATTACGTAACTTTAAATAACATTTTTGTCATGAATCAATTTCCAAAGTTAAACACAAACCCTCTACATGCATGATCTGGTTATAAACCTGATGAGAAACACCTCCTAATAACCTGAGTAAAGCAATTTGTATGCTTTTGAAATAAACAGAACTAACTTACACAATTATAACACTAACTTAATACATTTATAAAAGTAACCAAACTCGGATTATATATTTTATTAGACATCACATTGATCAGTTTTGGCAAAAGGCATCCAAGTATTTTCCAGTACTGATAGTTAAGCGGAAGATAAATGGCTGCAGATGTTTCATACGCTGAAAACAGCTGCTTAGTAAAGTTAGCTAAATTAAATGCAAAGAAAAAAAAGCTTATGGTATCTTAAAAGTCTAATAAACAAAAAAAGAGACAATGTTTACTTCTGTACGGACGCAGCTTCTTTATTAAGAACCTTCTGGATAGCCTCAATCAGACAAAACATGCCGCCCATTTTCAAATATCCATTGATAGGAACAGGAATCACATTTAAAATATGAAATGTTACTGAAAACCCAAAAACTCTGACAGGTTCCAGCTTTGCCTGTGGGACATCAGTGCACCACAATCAATGAGTTGTGTTTTCTCACCGGTTTTTTTTTTTTTTTGGTTATTGTGCGAGCTGTCACATCAAGTCAGTGATGTAGATATTCGTTCAGTCTCAGCTGAACATTAAGAAAGTTAGCATTGAGTCGATTACAGACAAGAGACTGTCGGTATTCAATCATGGCTACCTAACATTTTGACAGGTGCACAGCTCAATAAAGAAAGCGGCTAACTACACGTAGATTTAATTGTAAAAAACTGCGTCAAATGATGACATATGGGAAAATATGCGAACAGAAACTCTCAAACGCTTGTATTGTGGCATCATTCATTTTCGTTGTCTTCCCCCAGAGCCACTTTGACCAGGCTAGTTAAGTTAGCACCACAGGCTAGTTCTTTTCGTCGTGATTCCAATGCGGCACATTTATGAGCGTATATACGCTTAAAAGTACCCATACACCACCCCAGACACCCCACCACGGGGCTGACTTTCAGCTGCCACCCCGGCGCGCCTCTCCCATCAAACGAAAGCCCACCAAGCTTCACCTACCATCGCTTCCACCAGTTCGGCCGCCATCTTCGTGCAGCGGTACCGCGAGAGTCAGAAATGACGACTAGTCGTTCACCAATGAAGCGTTGAGCCTGTTTGATTGACGGGCAGCCTTGGCCAATGAAAAGGCAGCTTTCCGCAGCATCCGAAGCGGTACATTGAAAATGGGCGGGAGTAATATTTTTTAAAGTTACAGTACACCTTTTAAAAATATACTCAAAGGCAGGTCGCCTTTCCAAAATAGGCCTCAGTATTTATTAATTACACCACGTGTCAAAATTTTTACAAGTTTAATTTGTTCTGGCTTTATAATGTTGAGATATTTGAACATATGAATTAAGAGCTGTTGGAATTCAACTTAGGTGTAAAGCATGGGGTGTCAAGTGGATGGGGTAGCATGGTGCTTTCAAATCCTTTCCGAGCAAAATATTCCACTTCGGGTTTTACAACCAGCCGTCAGAAATGAGGATAATGCTTTGTTTGAGGTAGGTTCATAATTAAAGTGAAATTACTAATCAAATAAAACACACACGCGTCCTTGTACAGGCCAGTCCTAACCCATTTACAACACAAAATGACATGTTGAGTTAAAAACAGAAATTTGTCAAAGTATAGTGAAAGAAATGCACGCTCAAATTGATGATCCAGCCCTGTTTTTTCTAACAACTCCTCATATGTGTGCAAAGAATAGCCTCATGGAAACAAGAAAAATCAATGGGGGGAAATTGCAGTATCATGTAATAATGCGGTGTTTTGTTTCGGCTTCACTTTGGATCCGAGTTTTCTACACAAAAAAGACTAAATTTTCAAAAGTGCCTCTAATTTTGATATTTATCAGAACAATTATTATGAGATTCACTTCAATTTTAACTAAAAACAGTGAGAAATATAAAATAAATTTATTTAACTTTTTATACATTTGGTTTTAGTTCACAAGCTCACACTCAAATACAGCTTTGTGTGTTGCCCACAGTACAGACTACAGATTTATTTTATTTATTTTTTATTATTTTGAGGTTCATTTAAACAGTATATTTTTATTATTGGCACATAGGCTTGCACACAAAAATATATGAATATGGATGTTTAAAAAAGTAGCAAAATTGTGCTCTATTTTTTCTATACTTTAAAATTTCTTGTTCCATCATTTAAACAGAAGAGGGCAATATGGTTCATGATTTGAACTGATGCTGATTGAATTCGTCTCCTTGGTTAAACTGACTGAACAAAGCAAATTTATCTATTGTATACTGCAAGTTATAACCCGCGCTCAATAGTGTGGGTCAATTATATCATAGTTTGAGGTTATTCTTCACATCCTCGCAGTTAATAGGCTGATCAATATGATCATATGGTTAAAATTCAACTTTAATATGTTTCAGAACAGGAAGACGACATCACAGACAGAAATATTTATAATTTTCCATTTGATTTAGCACAGTAACTGAAGCTGTGAAGTGTGTAGCTTCATCGTCTTCTAACTGGCAGAAGAACATAATCTTTAATTTAATTCAGAACAATAAGTTTAACGACGGCTTATGTTTTAGGCAGTCTTGTAGTTGGTCAAAAAACAAACAAACAATGAAACAAAAACCCAGCAACAACAAAAACCTTGACCTCATTCAGCTGCTAAAACTAAACAAACATGGTGCTATCAGCAGAGGTCAAAGACAATAGATTTAATTTATGTCACTATATGCAGGATTTTGAAACGACCATTTATTACAGCCACATTTTAACATAAATAAATCTACTGTATCTCACCTAAAACATCAAATAAACTGTATTATTTTGTTGACAACACTAGCACAAACAGACATTACTGAGTCTTTGCTAATTTACTAGTAACAATATCCCCAAATTTATTAGCAGCTGATTTTTGTTTCATTATTGTCTTCAGATAAAATCCATAAAAGACACTGTTTTCAAAGGTAAAGTTTAACTGAAAAGAGTCATTTAAGTGGATTAAAGAACTAAACTTCAGGAGGCCTGATTTAGAAAATGTTGTGTAATCAAAGCAAATAAATTATTGTTAAACAACCCGATGAATTATAGAGCAAAATGTAAAGCATTTTTTAAAACTAAATTTTTTTGCACTTAATGTTGTCTTTGGTTTGTATTTAATAATAATTACAATTAAATTTATGTAGATAGAAAAAAAAACCTAGGCTTGTGTGTGTTGGGTATGAAATATGACAAACTAATATCCATTTGGTTATAAGAAAAAGAAAAAAAAAATACAGTGGTAAAATAGGAATAAATGTCACTAAATACAATATATGAAAAGTTTGTATTAGCAGCAGAAGATCATTTGTCACACTCTTTATATTTGTGTTAATTTGTAACCCTTGGTGGCAGTAAAGTGAAGAGAAATGGCTGAACTCCAAATCACTGAACTTGACCCATAAATGCTGCTTTGTGGTGATTGAAGTGATTCTTGGACAAAATCCAATGCAAAACAAGTTAAACAAGATAACTCTGGCATCTGAAAGGTCTTTCATTCTACTGTATTCAGCCTCTGCGCACCATGTCTTTCTAAATCTTGAGTGTTTAATCTCCAGTAATTACAAAGATTTGCTAAGGTTAATAAAAAATAATCCGCCTCAATTGAGACCCCCTACCTGGACATCCGCTGTGCCGTCTTTGCCCCTTTCTGTGAGGGATAAGTTCACAGTTATATAAATACAGACGCAACTTCACTTCACAACTGTGAAGCACAATGCAGAGATAGGCTTTTATTTGCAGGTTTTTTCCAGAGAGACGAAAACATGAAACTTCTTTTTCTTCTTTTGGCAAACGGCGCAGGCGTATTTGCTCTTGTAGACTGACGTCATTTCCACAGGTCGCAAATGTGTCAGGCGTGAGCGCATCAAGGTTAACAACAGGTTAAAGGCTCATCTTTATCTGTGATCTTGTCAACAGTAAGACTTCGGCGAAAGATTCAAGTGGCACTGAGGCGGTCATTTATTGAGGGTCCTATTTTTAAAGGAAAAAAAGAAAAAAGAAGCCATGCTGCAAAATTCAGACTCACATTTCTGAGAAGATTTTATTTTTTTATTTTTTCCAATTTTTTTCATTTGTTACTTGAAACCTGCTAAACAGTCAGCGTGGAGCCAAAGAAACATCTGCAATGAGTCAAAAATATCTTAATTCGGAAATGAAAATGGAGAGCAGAAGCAGCGGAAGCAGAGAGAGGCTTGGGCTGAGCTTCACTATTGATTACCTTCTGTTCAATGGAGGGGTCAAAGGTTCTACAGGAGAAGTGACAGGAAGTAGCGTGGCAGAAGAGACAGAAGACAACATGCTAAACCGCCGGGATCCTAAACTCGAAGAGGTGGAGATTCAATGTCAGACAACAGGGAAGCAATCCAAGAAGTCAGAGGCAGGCGGTGAAAAAAGTAACACCCGAGAAGAGGAGTGTGATGAAGAACAACAAGAGGAGGGGGAGGAGGAAGTGACCACCACCACAACGTCTACGAGCTGCGATTCAGAGAAATCCGAGGACAAACCCAACCAGTCGTACATCGCACTCATCTCCAAGGCGATCCTGGCGTCTGAGGAGAAGAAGATGCTGCTGTGCGACATCTACCAGTGGATCATGGACCAATACCCTTACTTCAAGAGTAAGGTATGTTCATAGCAACTCATGGCTTTTTCTGTTCACGTGAGAAACAAATCAAGACGTGTGGAGACCAAAGCTGTACTGTAGCCGTGAAGGAAGACAGAAGTCAAACCTGAAGGTTAACGAGAAGTAAAACGAGTAGCAGAGAGGTCTGCGGGCATGTTTTTCGCAATGCTGTAAACATGTATCGGTCAGTCACTAAAAAAATAATACCAGAACTAGTTTCTTAAGCGAGACGACCTAGCTGGCCCAGGTAATCAGTCTGAGTGGTTAGGCTATTAGGTCCTCGCAGGGACAGAAGATGATCTTCTTGTTGGCAAATTCACAAATAAAGTAATCCTGTTGCTAGGTTTCAAACTGTCTCTGCCTCCACCAGGTGCGACAACAGATTGGAAGTAGCCTGTAGTGGATTAAAGTTGATCGCTAGCTGATGTGCTAAAAAGGTAACTCGGGGTGTTGTGTGCCACTGCGATCATACACACTCTTGACACACAACAGCGCTCGCTGCCAACTACAGGAAAGGGTGACACAGTAAAGTGGATCACCAGTACTTAACGGCCTCAGAAGTTATTGTCCAATTGGGAACCATTGTTGTTTTACTCCTGTTTGCTTTCAGGCTTTGGTTCTAACTCAATTTATTTTATTTTATTTTTTTCTCTCTCTCTTGCTCCAACAGGATAAAAACTGGAGGAACAGCGTGCGCCACAACTTGTCCCTCAACGACTGCTTCATCAAAGCGGGTCGAAGCGACAACGGTAAAGGCCACTTCTGGGCAATTCACCCCGCCAACTATCAGGACTTCTCTAAAGGGGACTACCACTGTCGGAGGGCGAGGAGACGGGCCCGGAGGGTGGCGGGACAGCTCCGCCTTGCCTCCCTGACCTCTCCCTACCACCCTGCCACCGCCCTTCCACACCGCCCTCACAGGATGGCCTGCTGGTGCTGTCCTCAGGCCCCCGCACTTCCTCTGTCCTGCTTGGCCCCCAGACTCTACTGGCCATGGTCCAACATGCAGGCCCAGGTGGGGCTCCACCTGGGCCTGCACGCCTCTGTACCCTGAAAGTGTTTGTATTACTGAGTGATACTTAAGGCTGAATCCTAAAATACTGTTGGGCAACACTAGAATTTAATTTGTTATTATTTATGTTATTAAATAGTCTAATATTAAAATGGAAACTGATTTGATCAAGTATGTGTCATATTCTTAATTTTAGATATGAAATCGTTAAATAAAAAATGTAAATATTTTAAAGCTGCTGCACTTCATTCCTTGTTAATCTTAATGTTTTTAGAATATGATATTTTTTAATAAATTATTTATTTAGCACCATTGTTTTTCTCTGCTGCTTCATCTTATCGTTTTAAGGTTTTAGTTTTGGTTAAGGGTTTAGTTTTTGATTGTTAAAGTTGCCAGGATGGATAGCACCAGAGGCCCCACAAATGCATCAGGACCAATTTATGTGTGTGTGTGTGTGTGTGTGTGTGTATGTGTGTGTGCAGAATTTGCTAAAAGTGAGCCCACTGGTAAAACCCCACCCGGTGATGGATGCTAATTAGTCAAAGCTGTCGGGATGCAAAATCCTGAGACCCTTAAGAGACTAAAATTGGGCTTTCCAAAGCCGGCTCCATAAGTAAATGAGGCCAGATAATCTCTGCAATCCTAAATAGTTCCAAGGAATAGGAAGCTTATCACACTGTGTAATCTGCAGCCGCTGCTGCAAAAAGATGGGGAGGGAGGGGCACGGGTGGTCTTGGGAGGAGGCAGAGGAAAGGGAAGGAGGTACAAAAAAAGGGAGGGGATGGATTTATTAAAGAGAGCTGGGGGGACATTTAAGAGACGATGCAAAAATACCTGATATGTCAAACTCTTTAGTTTAACACATAGAAACACATCAAAGTCAAAATAATTCAAATATACAACTAACTATTCTGTAGAGACATAAACATGATGTGAAGAGGCTGGTTTATATGAGAGACGATAACTGTTTAGTTGTCAGCTGACCAAGTTCATTATACTAATATATTAATTATTCATTAGATATTTTTATTTTTTATCATTGTTTACATTTTCAAATAAAGAATTTTAATTCTATTTTTTTCCCTATTTGTACAATTGTCCAAAACAACACTTTGAACATTTAATTTGTGTTTCTAATTTTGAAGTCAAAGGTTTAGAAGGAATGTCAGTTATCTCTGTTTTTACATTTTCTGAAGGAATAAAATAAAATAGTTTGAGTTTTCAATTAGAAACTACTTCAGAATGTAGATGGAAATATAAAATGTATATTTTGCCAGTGTAAGTGTTAATGGAGTGAGCTATTTTGGGTCAGTAAAACAGCTTAAACATATGATTAGTAAACCTCCATACGTTATAAATAAAGATCTCTATTTGCCTGCAAAAATTAGAAGATAAAAAAGAGATGTTTTTGGGATAAAAAGGACTAAATTCCAAAAGGGACCAAGCCTAAAGTTTACATTAAAAAACACAAAAAAGAAAATAAAAAAAGTTTCTGTTCGGAGATTAATAAAAACTGCCTCTGAAAAGAATCAGGTTAGTTTTTACCTGTCTGACTCACATCAATAGTGAAATTCCTCTCTGACTTGCAAAGGTTGGCATTTACATCCACAGTTGTGCAGCCTGGGAGGATTAGATCATACATTGACTTTTGTGAAGTTTGTTTGTCTCGGCTCATGTGGGCTTCTGATTTGCAAATGATCGAATATTTGAATAAGGCAGTATTTGACATTAAATTAGACTACGAATAGACCAACAATATGTCAGAGGGATAAAAAGGTATTGAGAGCAGGTCCTATTCACAACACTTATAGGTTCTGGTAGTGCTCATTAGAACAATGACAGATCCATCTAATTAATTTTTGCTTGTCAAATCTTCCTATTCAATTCAATGTCGGCGGCTAATTGGAAGCCTAATTTGCTTAATTCCCATGAATAGGCCTCCGCATGAAATCCTCTTCAATTTGCCAGCTTTACGGCTTTAATTTTGGTTGCATATGTTTGCTGTACACACACAGACACACACAGACACACACATCTAGGAAATGTCTGCATGCACACAAACAGAGAACATATTTAAATGCCAAACCAATTTTAAATGACCCCAAAAACAAGCTAATTTAGCGTCAAAATCATACACCCTAAATGATAATTATCCACCTTTTTTTTAGGTGGATTCAGATTGAGGTCAGGAGGTGTCTGCATGTGTGTGTGGGTGTGTGTGTGCATTCATACGTGCCTGTTATTTTGTTAATCTAATGAGATGGGGTGGGAGGTGGGCTGGTGCTGGAGGGGGCCTGTAGATTAAAGCTCCAAAGATTTTATGCTGATTAGCAGAGAGTGAGCTAAGAAGATCAGTCCTGCTGAGATGGCGATGAAACATTAAGGCCGTGTGTTTTAATACACTTTATGTTTACAGCAGCATTCCAAAGCTGAGTCCCTGCGACTCACGTGCAGCTCTGTGATTTGAGCACAGCCACAGCATACAGCAGATCAGGCAGCAGAAATCCATAGGTGTTAATGGATCAAAGAGAAGGACACTTGAAGAAGGACACTTGACTTTATCCATGTGGTTTTCAGCTTGAATCACGATTCAGTACGTGACAGGGACATGTTCTAATCAGGGGCGCCTTGTTAATCTTGGGGTGGAACATCAAACCCAAAAGCCATAACAGACTTTCAGGAGTTGTATTATGCTGTTGTCAAATATGAGCTATATGTAGAAAATACTGCAATATGAGTCACCTTCTGATATATGCAGTTATTTTACAATTGATATTACTGCCTAATAACAGTACAGTTACTATTTAACTCTTAAATTCATATTCACACATTAAAATAGCATTCCTTGAAATAATGCATGTTGCCACTGGCTTAGGTCATGTGATGATGACTCTCAGCAACTACCAGCTCAAGGCCTATAAATTTGACTCAGTTATAGTCACTTTTGTGTTCGCTCATGATTGATTAGAGTTGATATTTTGTGTTAGAAAACCCTTTGAATAAAAGACAGAATCCGATCTTAAGGTTTGACAAAGCCTTCGTCAGAGCACTTGCGAGGGAGCAAAAGGTGCCTCACATCGCCTCAGCACAGTTTGCTCAAAAGATCGTTGTTACACACACACATGCGCGGTTTTGTAATGCACACAGGGAGTCTTCCTTTCAGCCGGTTTCAGCCGCTTTCTCTCATGGTCAGCAACATTGCCTATTCACAAGCAAGTCCTTATCTGGATCAGGGAGTCTCTGAGTTGGAATTCTTTCACTGGGATTTCGGTTCCTCCCTTCACTGGGTACAATTTTCCCATCATCTGTAGACACTATTTTCACAGAAAAAAAAGAAAAATTACACAGTACACTGTTTACACAATATAAGGATTAAAACATGAATTTCAATAACATTTTACTAACTAACAGGTTATACATATAAGACTGTCTGGAACAAACGGGGGACTAACAAGTTTACAGGGGGGTCATTAGTACCCCTGGGTGCCTCCATAAGTGGTGCCCTTGTTTTGATTTTGATTGACTTTTTAAAATAAACTTAAAAAACAAATCCTCACTGTCCAACACTTTAAATGACTTGTATGCATTTTATACACTGAGTAGCATTATATTGAGATGTTGCCATAGTTTATAATTTATAGCAAAAAATACCAAGGCATTTCATTTCAAAACATCACACCTTTTTCACCACAAAACTCCAATAATTTCATACAGCTCCCCATAAACAGTATTGCTAATTCAAATGTTCTAAAGAAAATAATTTTGTTCATCTTTTTTTTTATTCTGAAGTGTATATGTTGACAAAAGGATAAAGCAAGTTTCAAAATAACATTTCTCCGATATAGCGACAGAAGCAGCTTTTTCAAAATTGTTATGGGAAATTAGACAGCCTAAAGAAATTAAACGACAAGCAGACTTCATTCACTTAAATCCAGAAGTTTCTGGGTGATGCAGCTGAATAACTCTCAATAGGCCCCGAAGGCTGCAGGAGTCCAAATTGCTGCTCTATTAGGAAGCATGATTGCATAGAAGTAAGTAGTGTTTAAGGCTTAAGAAGCGCTGCAGTTGAACCAAAAGCAGACACTATTTTCTGCTTGTGTCCCACTATGAACAATAGCCCGGCGTTACCTCGGCTTCAAAGCCTCCATAATAGTCAATCGATCAGAATGCGAGGCGCTATTCTGCAGATTACTGTTAACAATAATTTGCCTCCCAGTGCACCGTTGCCATCTTTGAAGCAATGTTTTATTGCCTTTTTTTTCCATCTGCATCTGTCATCCCTGAGGTCCACTGTTTGATCTCCCCCCCTCCACCCCAGCCCACCCCTTCCATCACCACCACCTCCACCAGCACCACCAGTGTCTGCCTCCCCGGGGTCGCGTTGACCTGTTGATTGGCAGCTGCGATCAGACATATGGTGGGACGAGGCATCGACCGGAGCTTCCCCCGGAGACAAAAGCAGACTTAGTGGGTTTTTTTCTCTCTCTCTTTTACCCCCTCCGCCTTTCCACCCGAGCTGAGGCGCAGCAAAACCACCGAGGAGGAGGAGGCCAGATCCGACCACTAGATGACGCAAGGTGCAAACGAATATTTCACCCAGCGGTTTCAACCCGATCCCATTTTTACATCCATTTATCCCAGTTAGGCTACAAGGTTCTGTATATGGTGTCGTAGCTTCTACAGGTTATGGGCGATCGCGTTTTTGCCTGCGCGTCTGTGCGCCTGTGCCTTTGCCGTGTTAGCAAAATACCTCACGAACCGCTGCACGAACTTCAACGGAACTCTCAGCAAGTCGTCACCGGATGCACATCTGCAGCTCATTAACTTTTGGAGCCAATCCAGTTCAAGATGGCCGCCGCAGCTAAGCGATCATAGCAAATACAAAAATGGCTACAACTCGGTCAGTTTTAGAGATGTTGAGCTTAACCTTTGTGTGGTAGTAGCTGAGACTCATCCCCAACCTGTACTCTGAGAGTTAACTGATCCTTTTAAAACTTTCTGCTTTTAAACCTTTAAAAAGTTAACAAGTTGTAGATGTCCAGATGGTGTTGACCACAGTAGTTTTAGTGCTAACTTTTAAAAAGAAATCTTAAGCGATCAGTTAATGTTCAGAGTATGTGTTGTGAGTGACTCTCAGCTACTACCACACCAGACTTTAGTTTAATATCTGTTGGCTTGCTAAAGTTAGATGTGGCAGCCATCTTAAATTGGATTGATCACAATAGTTCGTCAGTTGTAGATGTACATCCAATGACTACTTTCTGAGAGTTTCATTAAAATCCATCCAGTGGTTCATGAGATATTTGGCAATGATACGGGCAAACAAATTTACACACACACTCAGAAAAATATTATTATATTTACCTTCAATCTGTAGTTTAACACCTGTAAGGCCAGTCTAAAGAGTCACAAACTCTGGATCAAAAAACACCAAAACCAGTTTTTAATCTGTAAATTTAAAGTGTTCACATCATTAGTAGAGAAAAATATCTCAAAATTATATTTGGTGCCTATAATCAAAATTTTAAATGAGTAAGCAGCCTTTTATTCAATAGAAGCTGATGTTTTTGCAAAAATCCTGCTGCAACCCTTTTAATGCAACAGAAACCACTGTGATCGTGCCACACTTGGAAGCCTTTGAGTTTGATGAACAGGTCCCAGTTCAGGGACTGGCTGGGTGAGCAGGGCTGATGCGGATGTGGTGAACTGGTTAGTTTCCTCAGAGTTCTTGCCAGGCTTTGTTGGAACTAACCCAGCTGTGTGCAGAATTTCTGAAAACTATTTGAGAAAAACTCGACTCTGCATCAACAAAGAAAAAGTAAAAAAAAAACCAACAAAAAAACAATTCAGATGTGATGCTTTAGTTTCATGTGTGTGTGCATCATGTTAGCATACAGAATGCATAACACCCCCATCTCTCCACCTATAGTGAACTCAGTGTTGCCATGGCGATGCATCCCTGGCCAGGGTCTTGCAGTGATTCCCAATGACCCTGATTGGTAACCTCTGACATTTAGGCCATGGCCAGGGTCAAAAGGTCAGCGATGGCCGAAGGGCAACAAGAGCACTTCCATGATTGGCACTCTAACATGCTCGCTGCTGCTTTCATCTGCAGGCCTTACCTCCTCGCCTTGTTTTGCAAATTCTCATTTGCATTTGTTACGGAGAGACACGGACCATTAGCTGCAGGAGTTTCATCCCGCTGTTTTACATTGAACTTCAGCAGGTAGCCTGCTCTCCGCTCGCGGCGATGTAAGGCTCAATATTGTATAATTTGCATTCAGTTGCTACAAAGTCTCCAGACGTCTGATTTCTCACTTCAGTTTGGTGTAAATTGTGGAGGTAAAATGCTATCAGCAGCGGGGCAGCATCCTGGATCATGACGGTTATGATGGTGGTAATGATCATCAGTATTCCCATGGTCCCTGCAATCCACTGGATGTAAGGATATTTATAGTTCTTCATCTGATTGAGTGTGTGTGTGTGTGTGTGGACGTTGGTTCATTTCTGGAGAAGAGGTGTGTGTGAGGGCAATACACAGCACTACGGTTCTTCTCGTGGGGAATAATTACAGAATCGTGGGTACTAAAAGTCACGTGATCCTCGCCTCCTGCTCCCAAATAATTTATCCCCACGGCTGATAGCTCGTCAATATCAATTTATTAATTTAACAGTTCTGGACTGATAAAAGGTAGTTCACGCAGTTAGGCTGCTGAAGCAGAGAACAAGGATGAATTTTACAGTGCGAGGATGTGAGGGGAAGGAAGGAGGGAGAGACTAGAGGACAAAGCAGGGGGTGAGGAGGGGGGGAGAGCGAGAGAGAAACAGCCCAGGACTGATCAATGGCAGCACAGAGGAGAGACGTGCATATTCTCTCTGCAAAAATGGGCCACCATCGCTCATATTCCAAGGTTATTGAACAAAACTTATGAAAATTAATACACTTATTATCACCTTATTAAAAATTAAGATGGAAAACAGCACTCCCTTTATGTTGATATTCAAATTCCTCCAATATATTGATCAACGCAACCCAGTTTTACCCAAAGCTCTTTGGGTGAGCCGGTGCTAAAACTGTTGGAGAAAAAGAAATGTCAGTTGTCCATAAAGACCTTTTGAAAATTTTATTTTGTGACACAAAGAAAATCCTTGTTAGAGAACCTTCTAAAGTGTTTCTCCATCATTCAAAGCTAAAATACTCCAAAAAAGACGTAAACGTGACCCCTTACATGTGACCCTTTTGACCTTTGAGCCCTTCTGCTGCATTCAGATTCTTTTTTTTTTTTTTTTGAGTAATGAATATGCAGATGGACAAACCAGAATATATCACCCAGCTTCCTCTGCAATAAAGCCAACCTGGTGCCTAACCTATTCCCAAAGCCATTACATAATATCCCTGAAGGAGGCTAAAAGATATTTTAACAAGACCCACTGCTCTACAACCTTTGACCTCTTCGGAGCTGACCCTGAGCTCCTGACCCCACTTACGCTGACCAGTGACGGTGCTGGACACTCATTCCATCCACTTGGTGTGAGGACATCAAACCGGAAGATACTCAATCAGCATTTCTTTCCCTCTGAAATATAAAACCCCAACTCTGAAAAGGTTGGAACACAAATAAACATGTAAATAAAAACAGAATGCAGTAGATCTGCAAATCTCATTACCACATATTTTTTTTCCCACAATGGAACATAGAAAACATAACAAATGTTAAAAGCAAGAAAGTGTCCTATTTGTTCTGGATGCAGTAATTTTGAAGTTTACAGCAGCAACACATATTGAAATATTAAGGGATAGGGCCATGTTTACCACTGTGACACGTCCCCTTTTCTTTTAAAAAGTCTGCAAACATCTAGGAACTGATGAGAGCAGCTGCTGGAGGTTTTGGAGGGAATGTCGCCCCATTCCTGTCTGATGGAGGATTTTAGCTGTTCAACAGTCTTGGGTCATCTTTGACTGATTTATTTGCTGGATGGGAGCATATGTTGTTCTAAAACTTGTATATGCTGTTCTGGACTGATGGTACTTTTCTAGATGTGTAACCTGCCCGTGCCAGCGGTACTGATGTACCCCTATACCATCAGAGAGGCTGGCTTTTGAACTGTGTGCTGATAACAGGCTGGATTGTCCCTCTCCTGTTTAGTATGTAGGACGTGGAGTATACAATTATTTTTAATTAAATTCTGAAAAGAATTTACAATTTTGATTAATAGTTTTCTACTTTGCCTCAATCTATTTTAAATTAGCTTTGGCCTAAAGAAGACAGCAGCATTTCCTGATGGTGTTTACATAAAGGCTTCTTCTTTGCACGATAGAGCTTTAAACTACATTTGGATGGCACAGTAAACTGTTTACAGACAATGATTGTTGGAAGTGTTCCTGAGATCATGCAGTGATGTACAGGACAAAATCAGGTCTGTTTTTAATGCAGGCCTGAGGGTCTGAAGATCACGGCCATCTAATATTGACTTTCAGCCTAGCCCTTTTAGCTTGGTGGGATGGGATATTCAAAATATTCCTAATTTTCTGTTAAGGACCATTATTCTGAAATTATTCCACTATTTTTGAACGTAGTTTTTTGCAGACTGGTGAACCTCTGCACATCTTTACTTCTGATAGATTCAGACTCTCTAAAAAGCTCTTTTTATACCCATTCCTCTTACTGACCCATCTCTGTTTAACCTAATTTGTCACAAAATTCCCCTCCAGCTGTTTCTTATTTGTACCACTTACTTTTGTTGCCCCTGTCCCAACCTTTTTGAGATATGTTTCTGCCATAAAATTCAAAATGACTTTTTAAAAAAAAAAAAAAGGTGCAATTTCAATATTTGATATGTTTACTTTTTTCCATTGTGAATAAAATATGCCTTTATGAGAGTTGCCAATCATTGCATTCTGATTTTATTTACATTTTGCACAACGTCCCAATTTTGGGGGGAATTGGGGTTGTATGCACAGTATTATTTTTCTTGTCCATCAAGAATTGCAGAGAAAAGAAGTCAAACAGCCGCTAAATCCGATCCCTTATTGTTCTGTGTGTCTGCACATTATATAATCCCTCTGGTCTCTGCAGACTCCGAGGCTTTCCTCACACAGACAATCACCGTAGCAGTGGATTCTCCTCGGCTCTTTGGAGAGCTGCAGGGTAGCGAGTGTCAATAGAAGTGGAGTGTGTGAATGTGAGAGATGATAGACTGAGGTTAAGAGGTGTCAACACAGGAGAGAGGGCTCAAGGACTCTTCACTCTGGCACTCTCCTCAACCCCTCTTCTGATTAACCGCTCTAAAGATGCCACTGAGACACATACGCCTCACACAGAAACACACACACACCTTCCTCATTCCCTTTACAAATCTTTTACCTCAACGTCCTGCACGTGTTTGAGAGGCTACATTTCATCTCAGCGTGTCTGCATGTCAGACGCATCAACTCTGAGGTGTGGAAAAACCTGAAGATGTGTTGTTCACAGGCGCAGGAGCTCTCTGAAAGGTTCTGGCAGCCAGCGATGGATTTGTTGCACCTCTGATGTGCTGTATATGTTCAGCCAAGTGTAAGACACAACAGTGCCATCCCACAGGGCTTCGCAACTGTCAGGCGCTGTGGTGCAGCGTACAAACTGCAGAACACACACTGACGCTCATCATCACACACCGCTGTTTCTGTGACATCGCCATAACACTCATATGGTTTTGTCGCCCATCATTTCTCTAATTCAGGATGAGAAAACGGTAAACACCTCTGATATAATTGTCATTTTTTATGTGTGCTGTTCAACGTTCATTCATTCCCATCTTCAGAAGTTCATAAATTGCTAAACTATTTACCAATAAACAAAACTTTATGTGACATGTTGACATTCTGTCGATAAAACAGTTTTAAATTGCAAAGTGAGTTTTCATTTCCATCTAATAAACAAAACTAAAGCTGGGTCCTGCAGTTTTAACACAAGTTTAAATGGAGAGTTTATGGGAGTTTTATAGAAACAATAATTCAGTATGGCATTTGTAGAAGAGAGTGATAAACATGGATGATTTACTTTAATATAAAATCAGCTTCACAAGTTTCTTTTGGTGTCAGGATTTTTTATGGCTTTTTTAGTCTTCAAAATTCCCCCATAAAGTTATAATGGGGGTGAGTTCAGATTAGCCAGCTTTGAGATGCCTTTAGGCTCATTACAATTTCCTGATGCCAAAAGGCAATAATGGTTTTGCCCACGTCTGTGTGTGTGTGTGTTTGCTCATGAACCACCACATGGATTTCAATGAAACTTTCAGAAAGTAATCTTTGGATGTACATCTACAACTTAGAATCAGCTCAATTCAAGACGGTTAGCACAGCTAATCAACATTAGCCAACACAAAAGGAGCTGTAACTCAGTCAATTTTTGCAGATGTTGAGCTAAAATTTGATGTGGGAGAAGCTGAGAGTTGTTTACAATGCATACTCCGAGTGTGAAATCTCCCACTATTACATGAGATTAAACATAATGTGATTCTCAAAATAAAAAAAAATGGTTCTAACTTCTCAACATGAGACGATCTCAGCTTAAAACTGTGGCATGAAAGACAGCAGGTGATAAGTACTGTGCTAGGCCTTTAATTCTGTCACAGTTTTAATCCTTTGCTGTCACAGGGTGACTAAAGAGCAGCTTCTACCAGCAATATTACTACTTTTTCAAGTTATTTACAGCAAAATGTTTGCAAGTCTTAGCTACTGTGTTGTTTTGCATTCTTTACTCCCCTGGGGAGTGATTTAAAGACTCTTCTTGTCCTCTGACCCTGCTGATAGAAGGCCTTCTGTCGCCTGTACATTTACTGATTGCAGTGTTGCGTTATTTCTTTAGTAAATTCTGTATATCTGTGGTGGAGCTGCTTTTCTATCTCTCAGTAAACAAAGCTTGACGTATTGATCTTCTGATGGTGTGGTCGCGTTTGGTCTGCGTGATCGTGCTTTGGATACCGCTGACCCAGTTTCCACAAAATGTTTTAGAGCTCCACACACCGCCCTGTTAGAAACCTAGTCTGGCTGTGATTTTGCACTGAGAGTGCAATCCTTTATTTTAATAATATATATATATATTTTTACATTTGATACTTTGTCTGACTTCGGATGTAGTGTTTCCCATGATCACAGCACTGGTTTGAAACAATAAATACTTAAGACGGTTGCTTTTGAAATATAGGTGTCTGCAAAGGGGTTTACATGCACAATACAACAGTACAGAAAAAAACCCTCTGTATATTAGATTCATTTTTTAAAGTAGGATTCTGTGGAAGGTTATGAACAGAAATGATCTTACTTGTTAAAAATAGCTAGCAGGTAAAATATTAATTGTTTATAACCTCTTCACAGAACCCCAGTTCAAAAGGTTTGAACTATCCCTTAGCATGTTTTAAAAGAACATTTTAATGAGTTGAATCACTTCCTGCATTGAGAACCTTCTTTGTGAGCATTTGCAAACTGATGAGAGCACCAGCTGCAGTTTGGAAAAAAGAACAGTTCAGTGCCTCCTTCGCTGTCTTCTAGTTCCAAAAAAATAAAAACTAAAAGCCCCCAAACCCTCCAAAGACCCTCCCTAAATATGAAGTGAATCAAGGCTTGTATCACATGCGTTTATGTAGTGTATAACATAACATGTCTGATTTTAAACTCTGTGCTGATAACAACCTGGATGGTGTGGTATTCAGGAATTCCAGTCTGAATTTCAGATTTTGATGAGATGAGTCAGATCAGAATCTTCCTCTTTACTTCAATTAAATGAGTTCTTGCCACTGAGCTCTTCTAATTGTTGTTCATTTCTTTTTTATTTTGTCTGTTTGATATCAGCAGTTTTTAGAAATGTTTCTGAGCCTTGTGCAATTATTTCTAAAACAACCTTATCTCTGTTCAGGGATGTCCTGAGATTTTAATAATGCTGCATAGACAATAAAATATTTTATTTCTTTAAGACAAAAATTACTATTGTGGACTTTGGTCCATCTTTATTTACTAATTGAATCAATAAATCATGAGGTGTTTACCTTTGGGGTTTTATTTCTACTGTTTTTTTTTTTCAAACAATTTTAGCTTTCTGCTGGCATGTAATAAAAAAAGTTGTATATTTCTCAAAAATATATATTTGTACATCATTTTTTGTGTCAGGTTTGCAAAGTCTGTCTTTTATTGCTATTTGCACCTTGAAAACAGCTTTGTACATGAAGTCATCATATCTGACTTCAGCAGAAGGTAAACAACTTCAGAGAATTTGACCTTTATCTACTAAGGACTTTGCTTGACCATTTCTTCACTAAAGCAGTATCTTATATTATTTCTTCTTGTGTCATATGCCAGAATTTTTACTTAAGAGATTATAACGCCTCAAATTTGCTTAAAGCCTTAGTTTGTTTTTAAGTTTGCAACAAATAAAAACAACACACTTTTCCTGTGAACTTTTCAGAAGTAGTTTTGCATACGGCATCTTCCAACATCAGCAGTTAAAATCAAAGGTTTTATACAGCTCAACCACTTAAAAAATGCACAAAACCACTGTTCTTAGATTTGTACTTAAATGGAAATCACTTATGCACAGAAAGGAGTTTTTTTAAATAAAGGCATAATTCTGAGTGCATTGTTGTCTAAAACAAAATAAATAAGAAAAAAAAAATAGCTTCATAAGAGGCAGACTGACATTATGTCATGTATTTTGTCTCCCTTCCTACTACTAAGTCTTACTTTTTCTGGTTTCTCCTGTCTCTCTTGGATGTGTTAATTGTTGTGTGATACAGTTTGATATGAGCAAATAGCTGATTAGTTCTGCTACTAATGATGGTACAATTACCCACAGATCAGAAAGATTTAAAGCTAAAAGAAACATCTCACAATATGTACAAATTATGTTGTTTCTTTTGTTGTTGTTGTTCTCCGGCTATTTTCACAAGCTATTTTACCTGGCTGCATCTGTCACAGCTGATGCTGCACTTTGGATGATTAGATAAATGGTGGACTTGGTAAGTCAGTGCAAACCACCATTTTTTGACAAGTTTTCACACCCATACCCGTAGCTGCAAACATAAGATGCTGATTAGGCTGAACGTTTTTGCTCTGGCCTCAAGCAGAAAGGTTGGAGTCAGCTTGCAGATCTCACAAGAATCTGCCTGCCCCCAACAACCACCAATAATATCTTGTAGTGTTTTCCAGCTTTAAGTTGCTCCTTCACTGCTAATTGGAATACATACTGATTTGTATGAGTATATAGTAATTCATTTCGCCACCTGTGCTGTAATAAAACCTCCCATACATAGAAATAAAGTGAATATTGATTCAGGACAGGGAGACACTCTAACTATAGGAAATGTTCTCTTTGTAGCTCCATTTTGTTTCTTGCATCAGTATAGTAGTGAGTATTTGGTGCTTCTGGACTCTTTGGGCGACTTTAGTGCTTAGCGTTAAGCCGTGCTTGTGAAGTGCTTCTTCTCTGTCGCTCTTTTACACAAAGCAAAATTGCTGTTTTCAAGTGACCCGACGAAACTGTGCAGAAATGGAGATATACTACACACCGTGTGGGCTATAGATTGCAGAGTGCGAGTGCTCTGCATGCGTCAATACCTAAATGAAGAAAGATGCTGATATGAACGCAGATGTATGACTCATATCTGTAAGAGTTGACATGCAGGCAGGTTCATGAATCTTAATAATCAGAGTTGAGAATCAAGCAGTGTTGCCAAGATATATCAGCGTAACAGCGCTGGAGTATTTAAAACAAACAGCCACGCTGACAGCGATGGATATAAGACTCTCACCAGCTGCTGCCAAAAGACCGTATCTCTCTCCCGTCCCCTCCCTTTCCATCCTGAGAGCCTGTGAGGTAGAAAACAGGGAGATATGAGGAGGTGGGGATGGAGGGAGATAAGCTGAGGCGGAGATAGAGACAGGTGAAAGAGGTAAGGGTCATAGCACATGCTCCATCTCGCCCTTCTCTTGCCAATGTTTTATTAGCCCTGTCAGATTGTAATTTGCCCAACGGTAAACATACAGAACGGGCTTAATTAAGAATTTTTGAACGGGGATACGGTCAAGTCCGGAAACATTAGCGAGATGCAACTGGGTGTCGTAAAGATTGATTGAGACAGAAGATGGAGGGACGTGGATAGAAACAAAGGCTTGGCGCGAGGGGGGGTGGGAGCACACCGGATGGGGTATTCTTGTGTTGCTCGGGGCAGTAAGGTGAGATAAGTTTGGAAAGATAGGGGACAAACGATTTTTAATGCATTAACAACCCGGCTGTTCGAGGCAATAACAAGGACAAGATCGGCGTTAAAATGTTTGACATCCTGCTCTGAGATCAATGCATCCCAAACAGGACACACACACACAAACACACACTCAGACGTAGGCCACAACCACAACTACCGGCACAGATAGCACACACTCTCACATGCACACACAGCAGCCGTAAGAGGCCGCAGAGCATGTGGGTGGGTGCATGAGTTAACAGCCTTCAAACCTCAGGGCGATGTGTAGGAAATAAAAAACAATACCTATATCCATAACAATATCCGCAGGTAAAAGCATCTTTAAATCAAAACAGATAGAGGGGAGCATCTGGAGTCGATTGTCGGGAGCTGTGCGGACTATGTAAAAGGCCAGCGAACTAAAAGAGTAATGAGCCTACCCATATCTCCCCGTGGAGCTTAAGTTTGCATTCAATACATTATTTACAACTGAATTTTTACTGAAGTATAGGTTCCTCTCAGGGGTGTTTACAGACTGGTACTCTAACTGCTTTCCATTGCCTGCAGAATTGAGCAACATTTAAAAATTGATGCATGTTTGCCGCCGTTAACTAGCCTCTGTATGTATGGATAACACACATCTATAGAGCTGCTAAAACTTGTTGTGGGGGTGGGGCAACTTTTAGAGGACAGATTGGAATTTTCCCTGCTTGTTTGCCAAATGTTAACTCACTACCTTGAAGGAAAACTCTTGAAAGTTATGTTCTTTGCACCAAAAGTGTTCAAACTGTGTCTTTTTTTGCTTTTAAATGTTCAAAACCGATCACAATAAGGTGAACAATTAAGCACACATCACTACAAACACTGTAACAGCCTCCATCAAATCTGAAACTCAAAGGTTTTATGAAGGTTCTGCTCGTGCCGTGTTTACATACTCTAGTAAAAGTGAACGTTCTGCTCTTGTGTAACACAAACAAAATGCAGTTTAACAGACTGTACAATTCGATAAAAACATGACAATTATATTATGTGGGAAGAGATTATGTTTGGTTCTAAGATAAGTTTTATGTGAAAAATTAAACGTGAGCAAAACCACACAAAAAAACAGTTTTTAAGATACAAATACAAAGCATCAGTTGCCACTTTTTTGGTGTGAATCACTTGGCTATAGCCTCCCTTTCTTCCACCAGAGATCTGAAGGATTTTTTCTTTTTTTTTTTTTTATAATAAGCACCCCCTCCTCCTCCTCTTCTTCTTCCAGCCAACGTACACACAAGCTGCTGTAGCCTGAGAAGTCCCTACTCTCTTTGTCTTTGTAGTTCAGCATCTCTCGTCCAAAATACTGTAACTTCTGGGAAGCGGGGAAGTCTCAGTTCTCTGCTAAGAGAGCAACGCGAGCAGAGAATCTTTCTCTGCGCTTTTATGATGATTCCTCTCCCCTCCGTCTTTGTCTCTCTCTTTTCAAATAGACTATTTGTCATCTCTGAAATGGAGCATTTTAAAAATTCAACCTGGAGCCAACCCCCCACCCTGACTCCCCCTCTATTCTCACTCTCAATTCCCCAGACTCTGGCCAGCTCCGATCAATAGCCTATTGATCAGCTCTCTCCATTCCCATTACACACTAGTGCCAAAAGAGCCAACTATTTTCCCTGAAAAGCTGATCTGGAGCATATTTTCACTGGTAAGGTTTCTCTAATTTCAGCGGGTTATTATTAAATGCGTACAGTGTGTGAGTGTCTGGGCGCTCTGTGATGCTGAGAGGTAAGAACAGCTAAGAGAGGACCACACTGAAAGCAGTTACCTTTTAATTTAAAGGTAGCGCACTGAGGCAAAGGAGAGTATAGCTTTCCACTCAAAGTAAAATAGGAAAGGTGAGAGCATTACCACATACGTAGAAAGTAATTCTTTTCCCAGTTGTTTCTACTTCATTTCTCTCCCCCGCCTTCTTGTCTTTCTCCTCTCTTTCTCTCCATAGACAATGCTATGGGCAAAATCAATACTGGAAAGGAAAAAAAAAACAGAAGGCATATTTTTAGCCTGTTATTATATGAGCTGCATGAGGAAAACAGCATTTGTGGGAATGACAGAAATGCCAAGGTGCTGATACGAGAAAGATTAGGTGGGAGAAAAAAAAGAAGGGAAGGAGGAAGAAAAATGGAGGCGCTGGGCTGTATAAGGGAGAGTCTAATGGAGATGGATCAAACGAAGGTGGAGATAAGATGGGGTAACTGTGAGAAAATGGCTGATGTCTTGACGAGGGACGGAGCTTTGGAGTGGCCCGCAGGAAAATGCCATGTGACATTAAGGGAAAATGTCGTTTTTTAATATTTTTTGTTTTATTTACATTTTAGTGACACCTTTATTGGCCTGCTAAACCTGAAAATAAGTGATTGCTGTTTGTTTGCTTTAAACTGCACAGCATCAGAGCAGTTCTCATGCAGCTTTGCTCCTCCTCTGTGCATGTTTGAGCTCTCTGTGGATTGTTTTATACTCAGTGCAGACTACACCACAACCCACACTTTCACCCCTGCTGCCAATGGCTTTCTGATGGACTCCCTCTCCCTACCTTCTCTTCGGGCTCACTTCTGCGCCACCGTCAGTCAAGCTCCAGCTCTCCTCTCATTGGCTGGAGATGCCGTGTTGATCAAAAGGCGGGCTGTCCAATTGGCCGGAGAGCTCACTGGGGGGAAGGAAGGGATTGATTTATCTGTGGTATTAGGAGATCAATTAATCCCCATTGTGTGTGCCAGCACAGATAGTCCGATGTGTCTCATTTGGTACTGCTTGTTTCTGCTCAGCTAAGATAAGAGTCTCTCCCATCACTTTGCTCTATGAGCAACAAATCAAATCAAATCGAAAAGAATGACAGCATCCAGAGGGTTCCTCCCCAGGCTGTGGCTGGCTGATCATAATAAAGAAAAGGCCGTCAATACGAAAAGCAGGTTGTGCAGAATAAATGTCGCTCATTTCAGGGCTGAGACGGCTGTCCTGTTGCCATGACAATGTAAGATGTGGAATATAAATGTTTTAAAATGCTTGACTCATCTCATGAACCTGTTTATGGCTGATTATTGACATTTTTATCAAACAATACAGAGACAATAGTGTGCACAGAGCAGGACCTGCAGTTACTGGTAGATTAAAAGGTTACTTTCCCCCCTGTTTTCCTAAAAAACATAGGATTTGAGCTTTTTATACCCTTTAGAAGGGGATTTCTGCATATAATTTTTTTTTTCAGATATACTGGACAATATTAAAGCCACACTTGAAGCTGCTTCAGTTTTAAGATATAGAGTTGAACTCTGACTAGACACAACTAGTCTGAGTGGGGACCAGACTAGTTGTCTAACCAGCTGTCATCTTAAAACAGCTTCAACTTCAAAAAATTCACAGCGGTTCATGCAGGCGCTATTTTATAAACCTTGACATTTTTGTCAGATTCACATGACATGGTGTTTTACATAAAGTTTTGTGGTTGTTTACGAGCACAAATAGCAGTTTGCTGTAACTTTCTGATGCCGCCTGGGGCACTTCTCACAGCAATATCATAATATTTCTGCTGGAACAACCGGGTAATGTTAAATTGACTGAGGTGTGAAGGTTTTTAAGATGCCATCGCATGAACTGCTATAAAATCTTTGAGATGAGATTTGTTTTAAAATGGACTAGCTGTGTTATTGTCAATCAGGTCAAAATAAAACCATGTTTCTCTACTGAGGTTGTTTAAAGAGCTGTCTACAACAAAAAATATATTTAATTGTCTATAATCTTTACACAGAGATCCACTTTAAAAGACCTGAACTTCTGATTTAATGTCCTATTTAGTTTGTTTGTTGGTGGATATTAGGCTTAAAATCCCTTAAAGAAAAACCATATGAACTTCACATGTGGAAGACACATTTTGCATGCTTCCTGTGTGAATTTGGAACAAAAACAAGTGAAGTTCACATATGTAAAATCTTGTTTGCACATGCAAAATCACGTCAAGTCCCCATGTGAAACATGTTCTGCACATTACTTGTGTGATTTTTGACCATTTTCAACATGTTCGTGTGTCCAAGTGGTCACGTTTTCCCACATGGGATCACGTGTGAAAAACATGGTACATTCAAATGTCTTTTCCATAAGAGAAAAAACAATAATTATTTGCCGTTTTATTTGAAGGTCAGCATCCTTGTGTTTATTGAACTTTTAAATGAAAAAAATGGAAGAAATCAGTCTGAATTTGTGATAGTTCGTGATTTTATATGTTGGCATTTTATAGACCAAACTCAGAGAAAAAGCAAAGTCTAAGGAAGACCCATCTAAGGTAGAGCATTAGATGAGACACTCTACTTTCTGCATCTTATCTGTTTATAAAGCAAATAAGGAACAGTGGGAACCCAAGAGAAATGGAAATAAAATGCTGTGGTGCACATTTCTGAGTGGGAAAGCAGTCATAGCCAGGGGAAGGAGGGAGAGGGGTCAATGGACCGATAGTTGCCAATTCTAACTCCGGGATGACGGTGAAAAGAAAAGGTAAGAGAGACCAGGATAGAAGTGGGTGCTAATTCCTACTTTTCAGTTTAAATAAAGATTGGAGCTGGATAAAAGCCATTAAGGGAGAAATCAGACAGGGCATGCTATGTAGGACAAGAGCTGACTGCAGGGAGGTGAGTGGTGGGATCGATACTCAGTCGATGCGCTCAACACCCAGCTCTGCACACACACATGAACACACACACACACACACACTGATGGGGCATGTGGTTTTGCTGGACATCTGCATGTTTGTGTGTGCATCTGTGTGTGTGTGTACAGCAATGACTAATGGAGAAAGAGAGGAAGCCTGGGGAGAAAGAGCGTTTGCAATATACAATTAACTCCCTTTTTGAGTGAGAGAATATTAAACACAGGCCGCTTGTGCAGAGTGTAATTTGTGGTGATAAAAGTATTAAAGGAAAGCGCTCGGACAAAGATGGAAGGGTGGACAGCTGCAGAGATGGATTTATTTTCAGAGGCACGATACAGTTAACAAAGATAGATGTTTCAAAAGAGCGTCTTCAGCCAGAAGTGGAGCCTTAATACGACTGCAATCACTCTGCATTCTGTCCTCCTTTGCTCTCTCTTCCCGTTCTCTCTTTCTTTAACTCCCTCTGCCTCCCCCCCCCTTCCTTTCTCACCCTCTCTCTGTAGAATTGATTGACTATGTCTCCTCAATCCATCTCTCTCCCTCTGTCGCCTAGCAACGGGTGCTCTATCGGGTGTGGAGGGTGGGAGTTTCACTAGGGGAGGGCTGGGTGGATGGGTGGGAGGGGGGTATGGGGAAGGGGGCACGCATGGTTAGGTGGATTTGGCATGGGAGGGGGTAAGCAGTTGTACTGAGTTTCACATATTTGTGCTACCGGTACATATTTTCTTTTTCATACTTTTTGTGAGAGTGTGAGAGGCTTTGCAACTCCACTGATGAGTGTGTGTGTGTGTGTGTGTGTGTGTGTGTGTGTGTGTGTGTGTGTGTGTGTGTGTGTGTGTGTACGTATGTATGTATGTATATGTATAAAACACAACTTACAAGATACCAAAATTACAGTGGAAGGAATACCAGACCAAAAAAAGTGCTGCAGTTGAAGCACAAAAATACAAAAAGAAAAAAAAAGTGTTTGATGCTGGAGTCAGGATGACTCGTAGTAGGTCACTGCTTGTGTTTTGTGTATATGTGAATGTTACAGATCCAGCCAAGCAGTCCATCATTTTCCCTCAAGCTGTGTCACTGTTTCATACAATGAGCCGTCTCTGTGAAAACACAAAAGCACAGCGGAGTCAGCCTGCACTTTAAAATGTAACTACGCCTCCGCTTTTCTGTCTCCACAAAAAAAATATAAAACTACACAGAGAGAGAGAGAGAGAGAGAGAGAGAGAGAGAGGAAACGAAAACACTCACAGCAAATTTTGGCCTGTGATCACCCCATTTGAAACACTTTTGTTTTAGGACTTCTGCTGTGACTGTTCTTTTAAAAAGATAAAGATTTATTATTCCTCCTATTCATTTAGGAACAATTATGATGATAAAAAACGGAGGTTTCAAGAGCCTCTGCATCCATGCATGAGGATTCTTGCTGTGTAATAAAATGGTCGGTTGTACAATCCCTGCATTGTACAGAGAATTCAAAATAAATAAAGTATGCAAAAGGCATTGTTCTGTTTTTAAGACCTTATCCTTTTGATCTACACTTAAAGTCTGATCCCCTTTGAGGAAGATGTGTTAGCAATTCTTTAAGCCTAATAAATCCAGCAGTACTTAAGAGGGGGGAAACGCTGTGCGGTTTTAAACCAGGAGGGTTTGAATAATGCTCTTAAAGCTTGTTAGATAATACATAAGCGTGCATTATAATCTATGATCATTTTAACTGTATGAGGTAGAAACAACCAGGGACCTCTCCTATTCAAAATCTAAGAAAGTCAAAAAAAAGAGTGTTAATGTTTAAAATCATAAATTTACATTTTATATTTTAGGCTTGTGTTCACATTCAGATCATGCAAGTTATGTTGCTGCATGACAGTTTTTATTTAATCATACATATTTCTGCAGTTGTGCCCACTGTCATTTCCTCCAACAGTTTGATCACTTTTCTATCATCGAACACAAACACCTGATAGATTAAAAAAGAAAGAAAGAAACATTAGAAATTAATCCAGAGCGGTGAGATTTTATTCGCTGACCAGAAGTCAGTTTATTTTCTGATCAGTTTATTGACTGTTCGGTCAGTAAATCAGATGGACACACAGTTAGAAGGAATATAGAAGCAGTTAAATGAAAATGCAGCAAAAAGACAAACAAAGCAAAAAAAAAGGAGGAAAGGCGGGGAAGTATGTCTCTGCGACACACACACACACACAAAATTCTTTATTTGCTGATGTGAACAAGCAGACTGAATGTCTGATTTTAAATTTTAGGACCATTTAGAAGTTTTGGGGAACTGAACATTTAGGTTTAGTTTGTGTTAAAATCATGCTTTTTTATATATATAATTGCAGTTTTCCACTTTTCCAGCAGCATACTGTAAAAATGTTAGGAATAGTAAAAAAAGTGAAAATGTGGAAATCCATTAAGACAAAAATAAAGACACAAAACAACAAAAACGTCTCTGTCTAGTTTTGAAAACCTGACTTTCCCTGCATTATTCTTTTAAGTTCCTTTAATTATCTCTATTGTTTTTGTCAACTCAACAAGAGGGTTGCTGTGGCCTTGCAGCAGCAGAGGCAGGACGTGTCCAAAAAGGAAACAAACACAGACATTTTTTAAAAAGCAAGAAGTTAATCCGTCTAACATTTAGTAATCCATCTCGATCGGATCGATGGGGTATCGATCGTGTTTGTGATTTGTAGCCCTATTGATCGCAGTGACATCACGTGCGCGTACCTGAGTGATGGTTTTGTCGCTAACAGCTTGTCAGATTAAAAACAAATCCGCGGGGCTTCCACGACCTTTATGACAAAATATATTTTTCTCGCAGCCTGATTGTTTCGAATTCCCCCCCCCCCCTTTTTAGTATTTTTTTCGCCCCCAATAATTTACGAGACAAAGACAGAGGAGAGCATTTGTTTGGACGCATTTGTCTCTTTCCAATTTCGGATAATTGAGCCCAGATAGTTTTTTCCCCCTCCCTTAAAGTGGCAACAAATTCATAAGAAAATGACTTCTATGACTGAACACATTTATAAATTAAAATCTCCAACGCAATTGAACTTTTTTGTCTGTGAAACTAAACGCGCATTAGTAGCATTTTTACGCATTTGTTCCGCGTTTATTTTAATGGATATAATTTTTTATTTTTTTTGGAGGGGGAAAGAGAGGAACATTTTTACATATTGACTACTGATCAGTCTTCGGAGCTGCGGGAGAGGCCTTCCTTTGGCACCTGTTGTCCTAAATATTTTTAGAGCCGCTTTACGCACAGAGAGAGGCCTGCGTCTGCTTCTGTATGAGTTGATTTTCATTTCCAACTCATGAGAGGAAATGTGCGTCCAATTCTTCCTTCCGATCGATCACGCTGCGGATGGATCGATGTGGCACCAGGGCTATTGATCACTATATGCTCCTCTATTGCTGGGCTCTTTCAAATGCAAATGCACCTAAATAGTAATCCATGGCAACACACTAATTCCTTTACAAACTGCGGCCAAACGTTTTACAAACACAGCGATTCAATGCGTAACTGGTTCCTCGTTCGTTTTATTTTTTTATTTGTTATTTATTTATTTTTTCCCCCTGTTCAGGTTCTTTTATATGTGGCTGCAGACTGTGAAACAAACTGTTTAACAGTAGGCTGCCGTTTAAAGATTTAACAGGACAAACACGGAGCGCTCAAAATGCGGGGTGACATTGATTTGGCCCCGAGGCTGTTTGAAACTTTGCAGGAAAAAAAAAATGTTCAAGAAGTTTATTCGGCTCAAGAAAATGTGTGTATATATTTCAGTTCCTAAAAAAAAAACGGCTCCTCGAGAACAACAAGTTTTTAAATAAATTGAATAGTTTCAGGGGAAAGTTTGATGGAAAGTGTTTGGGAGTCCATTTTGTCGGACCAAGCAAAGCCAAACAGGGCGGATGATGGGAGTTCTGTTTTCAGAGGGGCCAGAAAAAGTGTGTGTGTGTGTGTGAAGTGTGAATTGGGATAAGCACCCCCCCCCCACACACACACACACACACACACACACACACCTCCCCCGTCCCGCGGACTTGCTCAGAGGCCTGATCAATGCGACGTTACTAAACACTGCTACTTAACTTTTGCCAATAAGCAGATTCAAGTAAATATACTTTAGAATACATTAAGCGCGATGCATCAAAGCCACGGAGTCATTCAAGAAGTCATGAAAAGATTAGTCCTGTCTCTATCGAGTGATTCCTGGGAAAATAGACAAGCTCGGTGTGTGTGTGTCTGTGTGAGGTTAGTGGTGGGAGGTGCTTGTCCAGCGTGACAACACTCTGATCAGAAAACAGTGTGAAAATTAAATATTAGGCTTATCATTTTTTATTAAAGTTTTAAAGAAGGAATATTTTTTATAGCTTATACTCCCAGAGATGTGTGTGTGTGTGCGAGCGAGTGTGTGTGTGTGAGGAGATACATTTTAGGATGGATAATACAACAGAATAAAAGCAGTTAAAGTCAAATAATAATAATAATAATAACAACAATAATAATAAATAATAAATAATTTAGAACACACACTCTCTTAGGGGTTTGCAGCTCTTATTTTTTATTAAACTGTTTTTTCTCCATCCACAGCCATAAAAACGCATGTTGACACATTTAAACTGTTTCCCTTTTCCACTCTTTTTTGTTGTTGTTTCTTTTGGCCACCATCAAACTCCCAGAGAAGCACCGAGCAGAGCTTTTGATTCAGCATTGATTAGTTGATCAGCAAACGACAGCAGAGCCTTAAGTTAAACGTAAAAATTGGGGAAACTAGTTCCAAAGTCACCACATTAATAGTGATAAAGGCACCGCTTTATAATATAGGTCCCTTTATAAAGTATTTATTAATGTTTTAAAATTAGGTTATTTGTGAGTCTGTAAACACTGTATGAAGCAACATTAGGAATTTATAAATCAGTCATAAAACACCCTTCATGCAATGAAGGTGGCTCACCTTTTTGGGGAGAATGAAGCATTGTATTTTTATTTATTCGAGTAAATGCGTTTTTTTTCTACATACCTTCCAAAGTACCACCGCTTAATTAATAACTGCATTATTAACTGTTTATTACTAAATTATAAGGGTACTCTCAGTGTAAAGTGGTGTCATAATTCATCACTTGTAGAAATGTTTCTAACTTTTTAAATCTAGGATTTGCTGCCATTAACGAAAGACATTAAAGCACACACCCACACAGTCTGCTGCACAATCGCTGCAAAGTCGATGCCCAAACGGCGCAGAGGTCCCCCCCCTCCCCACCCCCCGCTGTTAATAATATGAAATTAATCACCATTCTGTGCAACATCGCCCCACAGTCACAAAAAAGAGATATTGAAACAGTTAATATTTCATATCGTATTTGCCATAGGACATGCTTATTCAGATATTCAAAAAGCAGTGCATTAAAACACAAATTAAAACGCAGCTCTAGGCGTACACATAGATTTATTTCTTTATTTTTTAAACTCAAAGCTTTATTAAAGATGCATGCAGGGAAATAGAAGAAATCAGCCGTGATTGATTGGAAATGGTTTTTGATCAGTTGACCCCCCCCTCCACACACACACACACACACACACTGATGACCCTGCCTCATTTACAGGCCGAGTTGCTTTCATCTGTGTGCGTGTGTGTGTGTGTGAGTGGGGGGATTGACAAACAAACATGTTGCAAAAAAAATTACAAAGCATGCGGTGCAGAAAGTGTTGGGAGTTTCAGTAAAAGTCCAAAAACTTTTTGGATCGCAGACCCCCGGTGAATTAGGAGCAAAGGAGCCGCAGCGGTGAAAGTTACCATCCATCACCACCGCGACCAATAAGCTGCTCTGGCCGGCTGGCTGAGCACAGATGACGGATTCGCTGCTGCGCGGGCTTCGGTAATTCATTTTCGATAGCGGTGGTTGCTGGGATCGATAGAGGGACATTAACCCGAGCGGACACTGCTGTTCTCCTGATGGCACAAGCCAAAGCCGCGTCGTCCCCGCGTCGGGTTGGCAGCGAGGGTCACCCACCGTGGGAGAGGAGCTGCCGTGCGCCAAAACGTCACAATTCATCAGCGAGCTTATGGATGGCCGTGACCTAACAGTTTGCAAACACTGGTCAGGGAGGTGGGGGGCTTATTTCGCGCAATTTGCAAATGATTAGTGATGCCACATCCTGGACAGTTTGGATATTTCTTTTCCAGTTGCGAGTCGAAATCCTAATAGGCTCATTTTACACAACATCGGTGTAAATGCCAAGGTAACAGTGTTCAAAGTATACACACACACACACTTTGCTCACTTGAAAGTGTGGTATATGTCAGTCTTGGAACTTTAACAGTTTTCTAAGCGCACAAACAGATTGCACACAAGTTGTTATTTTAATTATTAAATGCTGACATTTGTAGATTAGCAGATTTCTAAATCTCAGATTCAGCTCTAAATTATTTTTTTGGGGTCGTATTTGTTGCCACAGCAGGAGAACCCCACAATATACGTCCTCGCTGTGGCCCTCAAACGATTTGCTCATGTTTTTCAAGTCTAACAATATGCAAAAGTTGCATTCAAAATTCAAAACAACCACACTGGTTGACTTTAAACTTTTTTGACCACCATGGTGAAGTTTTCCACACCAACTTTCCAGCCCAAAACGACCCTTAGAACTAAATCCAATCCCTCGATCTGAACGTGCGAGCTGCTGTATTGCACCCATACCGAGGAGGGCCCCTGCAAACAGGCACCAACCTATCGATGCACCTCCTGATCCATACGCACTCTGACATTGATGGATGGCTGAACTGGATTGACACCGGCGAGCAGCAAAGTTTCGTGCAAGAAGTTTGCAAAGGCGTGAAACACGAGAGCTGATGTGCGGGAGAGTTTGATTTTTCCTTTTTTTTTTTTTTTAAAGTGGTCTCAATCCGAGAAGCAAAGATGCGTAAAGATGGGTCAGAAGCCTAGAGGCGATGATGAAATAAAAGTCGACAGATTTACTCTATAACACTCGCTAGAGGGAAGAAAAAAAAAAACTCAGAAAAAGTTCTGAGAGCACGCTGGATGGCAAGAAACATAACCACTTTGCTTCTTAGGTTTTTAGAAAATAGGCAAATGCAATCACAGACTGCGAGATCTGAAGCTGAAGGCCCAATTCTCAGATATAGAATTAGGCCTATAGGACGTATTTCAACTCAATACGCAATTACTGGTGGAAAAAAAGGTTTAAACTCTGCAAGATAAGTTTAATTTTTTTCTTATCTGGTGTGACATGTCAATTAATATTTAACCTTCAACTGAGCCGTCACATGCGCTGCTGGCGCCTTGTCAGAAGCTTTTATCAGAGAAAACAAGGAGCGCGTCCCCCCTTATCCACTTGGGTGCAAACGTTGCGCACTCTGTAAAGGATTGCGCTTCTGTGTTTTATCTAACGTGTCTAATGCAATCTTTTTCAGGAATTCGAGCTTCAGTTTGCAACATGAAACAACCCCATGACAGGGAGGGAGGGAGGGAGAAAGGGAGGAAGGATGGGGGGGAGCGCAAGTGACGTCAGATCGGCCCCAGACAGGGTGCACGAGAGCGAGGATGTACACCGCGGGGGCGCGCACATGCGCACAGGCTCGGTCTCGACTTAACAGGAGCGAGGGGCGCGTCGATATACACACAGCGAGTCGAGCGGTGCTTTGGGTGTAGTAGGAAGGTGCTGAGCGGGGAGAGAAATCCAGCCAGGCTCACTGAGCTGAAGGGTTCGCGGCGCAGATTTTTTTTTTCTGTGTGTGTGGCGGCCGGGGATCCGATCTTTTAAAAACCATGCTGGATTGACCGCCGAGAAGCAACTCCACAATCAATGGCTTGGCTTTGAAATCGTTGAGAATTTATTGGAAAGGAGCGCGAGACAGAGCGACAGTGGGGAGAGGGAGAGAAGCGAGAGAGAGTGGCGAGAGGGGTGGAAATAAAGATTCTTTTTACCAGCGATGGAGCTTACAATGGAAAACATCGGAAATCTGCACGGCGTCTCTCACTCCCATCAAACGAGTGACTTAATGAACTCCCCGCACGCGCGCCAGTCGTCGGCGTCGCATCGGAACTTGGTGTCGCACGGACGCTCGGCCATGGTGTCCAGCATGGCCTCGATACTGGAGGGAGCCGGGGACTACCGCACGGACCACACGCTCTCCGGGCCCCTGCATCCGGCCATGACCATGTCTTGCGACTCCGGGATGAGCCTGAGCAGCACCTACACCACGCTGACGCCGCTGCAGCACCTGCCCCCCATATCCACCGTGTCGGAGAAATTTCATCACCCTCACCCGCACGCTCACCATCATCCGGCGCACCAGAGACTCGCAGCTGGGAATGTCAGCGGCAGCTTCACCCTGATGAGGGATGACCGAAGCCTCGCCTCTATGAGTAACCTCTATGGCCACTACCCCAAAGACATGTCTGGCATGGGGCAGCCACTGTCCCCCCTTTCCAACGGTCTTGGGTCTCTGCACAGCTCCCAGCAGACTCTGGGCGCCTATGGTCCCGGAGCTCACCTCTCCAATGACAAGATGCTCTCGTCGGGGGGGTTCGAGTCCCACGCAGCCATGCTCTCCAGGGGTGAGGAGCACCTGGCTCGAGGTCTCGGGGGCCACGGGGCCGGGCTCATGACATCCTTGAACGGCATCCACCATCACAGCCATCCGCACTCTCAGGCAAACGGATCCATGCTGTCGGAGCGGGACAGACAGACGGTGGTGGGAGGCGGGCAGGGAGCCGGGTCGGGGCAGGTGGAGGAGATAAACACCAAGGAAGTGGCGCAGCGGATAACGGCGGAGCTCAAGCGCTACAGCATCCCGCAGGCCATCTTTGCTCAGAGGATCTTGTGCCGGTCCCAGGGAACTCTGTCCGACCTGCTGCGGAACCCTAAACCGTGGAGTAAGCTCAAGTCTGGCCGGGAGACGTTCAGGAGGATGTGGAAGTGGCTCCAGGAGCCCGAGTTCCAGCGGATGTCAGCGCTCAGGCTTGCAGGTGAGTGAGGAGACAGCTCCCAACCTGAGTGATGTGGAGGGATCAATTAGAAGTCAATGTGGCGAGACTGCCAATAGCTGCTCAAACAGACATTACTAGAAGTTATTAGTCGATCGTATTGAGTAAAAACTTCATCATGACAGTTGGGGTGTTAAATGTTGGGGAAAATCTATATTTTGATTGATGCTACAATCCACAGATGTATAAACAAACGTTGTATGATAAACAAAAACAGGGAGACATTCCACTGATGCAGAACATGAGCAAGAGCGGAGCAGACATGTTTGGTTTTAAGCACACACAAGACTTACGCACGGATACAGTATGGGACACATTCATGTTTCTCCCTCTGTCTCTTTCTCTATCTTTGTCCCACACAAACACAAACACGTGAACACACACCCACACACAGAAAAATTGGCCAAACAAAAGGAATCAAAGCAGGATGTGCAAAACGGACGCAAACATCAACACACATGCATGCCATTGTTCGTCACATAGACTTGATCTGTTATTTTGGCACCTCTCTTGTCAAAAAAACACGTTTGTGTCAAACTAGGATAAGTCTGAGGCCTGGCCAGAGAGCCAGAGGGAGCATGACCTCCTCTGGATCAATATTCCTGGTCCAGGCGTCCCCTTTCAGAGGAGCTGATAAATGATCGATTTGGATCTGAAAGGCAGAGACACAAACAGATGCGTCTTTCTTTTGGCCTGTGTGCACTTTGGGGCATCACGTCTCCAGATTTGATTTAAGGGCCTGTGCAGTCAGTCTGCAGCCTAGAAATTGTTTCTTTGTGGTTTGTGGAGCAATGTGGGCTCAGCAGAATGGACACAGAAATAAACCCACATTTTTGTCTGGTTTCTTTAGTGTTTCACTCCTTGATCAGTCATTTCGATTTTTATTGCGCAAAGAGTGGAGCCTTTAATTCGAACCCCGCCTCCCCGCTTTAAAACTCCCTTTAACACCTGATTAACGGGGCATAAATGAAAACGAGACGTCATGGTGGGGTTAAGACAGAGATGTGAGTGAGAGGTCCCCTCTCATCTCATCGATGTTTGTGTAAAGACCCTGTTTAGACGGCGCTGCGCCTCCAAACGTCAATCAGCGCTTCTGTGTCGTATTTCAGCGACCAGTTCAATTAAGCAGATATAGTGGCATATTTTAGTTCCAGTCAATGCCCTATTGAAAAGCACTTAATGGCATGTAAATTGTTCCTTTGCGTATTTAGTGGGGTTCTGGTAAATAAAGATTTAAACACTCCACAATTGTCTCTTTAAGTGCCACTGCTGTTAAAGCTAATTGGGCTGCGGGGTTTTATATCTTCCACAGCCGGCATCAGGATAAAACCTCCAGAAGGAGCTGGAGAGCCACACATCTGTGCAGTGCATCACTGAACGTGACCAGGCTCAGCTCAGATTAGGAATGTAAGAGATGGGTGTGCGTAAAAGAGCACATTTTTTATCATTTATTTTGTGGCCAAACGATTTTTAAAGGCCTTCACTTTTAGCTTAATTTGATCCAGTGCCTTTACCTGCAATCAATTATCCTAATACAAGATTCCTTCTTGACATGCAGCAGATTTGAAGCCTCCATTGTGCACGCACGCGCTTCCCACAAGGAAACTCCATTTAGGCAAAATGACAAATGACTCGTATGTAAATGCACGGGAGCAACATTTTACTTACTGCATTTAAAATCACAATTATCCTCGGTGCACATGTGGGCTGGGAGTGGGAGTTAGTGGGGATTGGTGGTGGTGGATGGGGATGAGGAGAGAGGAGGAGGTTGAGATGCTGAAAGTGAGGCTGGGCCATATACTCGCTTGGCCACATCAATCAATAAATTCAAATTACTATTCCAAATTCATCACAGTCACACAAATCAATGCAGCTGGCCTGCTTAGCTAATGCAAAAAATGTCCGTGTCTGCACGCATACACACAAACACACATGACGATCTACTCGTGAAAGGAAAACAGAACATAGATAGGCCTGTTTGGGGGTGGGGAGGGGGTCGCTTGTGTGTCCTTCACGTTGAACAACGAGGGCAAAGAAACACTGTTCCACCGAGTATTATTTTCTTTACCATCCGCGCCAATAGAAAACAGAAAAGGCTTTCATACATATTCAGAACATCTTGGATCAGCATCTTTAAGACAATTGCTGTATAGAAGCACATAGCTTCATTGTAAAGCTGCACCAGTAAGAGAAAGAGACGCGGGCAAGGTGAGGTTTAGGAGACATTTAAAGATCGCATTAACGATGAAAACAATTCGTCTTTGCATCTGTGTTGAATTCCACACTCCATCTCAATGTATTTGGTCGGGTCAATACAGCCCTGATCGATAAGGATAGCCAGTGCATCTATCAATTATCCCGCCTCAGCACTCTCACCCATTGGTCTCTCCCCTGGAGCAGAGGGGGAGGGATGGAGGAGAGCGAGGCGGGAGCTGAAAAAGGTTGGGAGAGGGGACAGCTGTTAAAAAAGAAACAAACAAAAAGAATGCTACCGTTCAAACGATTCCCCCCCCTATTTTTATTTGATGTGTTTGAAGCGTTTATTTGTTGTGCGCTGCACTCATCCGCTTCTTTGGAACAAGTTGGTATAGTTTTTTCAGGCCAGATAAACACACAAAATGCTCAAATATAGATTTTGGCTAGCCTTTTTTTTTTTATAGTGGACCAGATATCAGGTGGATGTTGTGTTGTGGCATGCTCACTCCGTTTAAAGAAAAAAAAAGAAAAGAAAAAAATAGGGAAAAGCACAAAAAGCGCAGCGGGTTCATTTCCATCTGAATGGCTGGAGCACGTGCTAGGGTGTGGAGGTCAAGACCCTCAGGACACGAAGGAGAAACATGCTGGAAAATAAGGGTGGGGATGAAGGGAAGGGGGGTTGCTCTATTCATGTTCCAATGGACTACTAGCAGTTTACACAAACCTAATCCAAGCACGAGCAAAACATCTTCATCTTCCTCACACTGCGCTCTTTCGCCCCTGTGCCACGTCACACATGCATTTGTTTACTCAATTTATCATCTTCATTAGAGGTTCATCATTTTAAGATAAACTCATTTTTTGTTTGTGAGTTTGTTGCTTCAGTCTTACTGGAGGTAGAGTAAGCAAAAATGACCCTTTCCCTGCAGTACGATCAGTGTTTTTTTTCTGTGTGAGGGTCATGGTCTTCTTTAGACGGAGTGAGCTCTGTCCATGGTGCTGAACTGCCCACGCTGTCCTTTGCTTTATAAGCCATTTCAAGGTGCTTTTGTTTTACCATTAATATCGCTCTCTTATATAGGTCTTAAACGCCATTTTTTCTCTCCATCCAACAGCTTCCACCCATTGATCAATATTACAATCCACAATCGCGTCAATCACACCACCCTGCCTCCTACTCCTCTGTCCTGCACCGACTCCATTTAAATCCCAGCCTCTTCTGGGAGCAGCCTATGTTTTAAAAAATAAAATATATATCCAGACGCAACAATTATTTGCCAAGCTAAGTTTTTCCGCGGTCATTTCATTTATTAGCATGTGATTAATGCTGGATAATCTGATTTTGTTTCATGAAAAAATGGCTTGATGTTGTGAAATGATCGATCGGGACTTTAATAATTGATGTGGGGGGGATAGGGGCGTAAACAGTGCATCTGTGGTTTCAGAGCCTCGTTGTTCGTTAAGCAACACCACTGCGTGCTGTAAGTACCGAGACACACACACCCACCCACACACACACATGTACAAGCATCGCTTTTTGCAATCCCCCGGTGGGAAAGAGCAACAGCCATTTTCGCGAGGTTATACCCAGAGGCTATTTTGTGGTTAAATCCCGGGTTCAGTTCGGCTCATTCCAGATGAAAAGACATCTCACGTCCAGCATCATTATCTGGAACCCGCCACGAGGAGGAGCCGTGGCTGGAATATGTCGATTAATTCCACCTAGAAATGAGCAGAAATCAGACCGAAATGATTAAACCTGCAGCCACAAATGCGGTTTTGTTTACATGAATGCAACCAGAGGTTGGATTTGAAGCGTCTTCTTCACGAGGAGCCTGCAGACATGTC
>NC_051453.1:14097223-14174200 GCF_001649575.2 Kryptolebias marmoratus | reverse complement strand
CCCCCCCCCCCCCCCCTCTCTCCAAACACACACACACCCTGTGTGCATGTATGTGATCTGGATGTAGAGTGAGTATTTGCGCCACATTGTTAAGGCCGATCTGGCGAGCCCTGAATCTGTATCGATTTCCATTCCTCGCGGCCTCTCCTTCCCATCTCTGGAGCTGCGCCATGCAACCCCCCCTTCCCCTCCCGCCGCCTATCCCCTCCTCCTCCTCTCCACCTCCATCTCCACCATGCAACACCTTTTCTCCCATTAACAGCTCACCTTTCATAACAGATTCACAAATATACTCTTGCAGCAACACTTTCTCTGTGCCGTAGCTCAGTCCAAAACGGTGAGAAAGCTGAGGTGTCGTGCTCCCCCCCCATCCCCGTCTTTCTATTCCTGGATTAGCAGCTCAAGACGGTTTAGAGTTCGTACTCGTTTAACCTCATTACGCACATCCCACCACACTGACGCGTCCCGCACATATACAACTCTGACCTTATTATTCAAAATAATGGAATATTTGAATACAAATTATAGCAGCCTGACTGAAGCTGAAGCCCCGTTTTGTCTGTCTGTCTCGCAGCGGACACAAACACGTCCCAGCTCAAGCGCGCGCGGTTCTTGGCAATTAGAAATACAGCAGAGGTCTGGACTCCGTACAGTCTCCAATCCCGTCTCTTCTATTTTAGATGATCAATTCCTACGCTACCCCCCCCCCCCNNNACACACACACACACCACCAACACCCCCACCTCCCTCACTGAAGCGGATCGATAGGAGAGAATGACCTTTAAATCAAATTGCTGGCAGTGTCAACCGAATGCACGCAGCCGGCATCAAAGGGTTAATGGCACTGCGCGCGCTTCCCGTCATAGCAGGTAAAAATATAAACAAAAGGGCCCTCTCAAACCGGAAAAATGTCATAATTAAATCTTATTATTTATTTTTTTTGTGAGTCGAAAATATTCGAAAATGTTTATCGTGTGTGTATGTCTATGATGTGTGTGTGTGTTTGTGTAGAGATGGAACAAAAACTAATCAGTCTGGGAGCTTTTGACCCGCCACAATCTGCGCCGGTTTACATAAGAGCCAGTTCCAAAGAGCAGGCTTTTGTTGTGCAATTATAAACGCTGACCTGACCACATCAGCGGTGTGTTGATTGGGTTGTTATGTAACACAGAGGGCGTTCCCTTCAACAAACAAACAAACCAAAAATCAGCCATTGCTTTTTGCGTCCTGCATGCACCCATTCATGTCTGACTTTGTCATCACCTGCCCTCCAATCTGATTTGTCAAATGTCCGATGCTCCTACCCCTCACTTCCAAATACTCAGAAATTATATATTATTTTATTTATTTATTTATTTTTACATTTGTAATCGGGTCAACCCCCAACATGTTATAAATCAGTGTCGAGCTGCGCTGAAGCTGCAGTGAATCCGCGCAGCTCCGTCCTTATCTGAAGCCCTGACAGGCCATCGGTTATTAAAGGGCCGATAATGGCTTGTTTAATGCACAGAGTAAAGAGGGGAGAGGCACGCATCCAGTGCATACCTTTTGCAAAAAAATGCAAAAAGTCATTTGGCATCGTGGTTGAAAAAGTCCAAATTTATTTTCGTTTATACCACTGCATGTTTTTAAACAGAAACAGAGCACTTTCAATTAATTTATATGAATTAGCTTTACTCGTTTAAAAAGCGTGTTGTGTGGCAGAACAGGAATATAAAATAACACTGACCTTTAATAACTTGCTTATTATTAGTAGTAGTAGTAGTAGTATTATAAATATTTGTTTAAAAAGGCAACCCTCCTGCTGACCAATTACACCTGAGAAGAAATAAGAACCCATGCAGATGGTTTATATGGAGCCCTTGTAAGTCTTTCTGCAGGGTCGATCACAACATAAACCGCAAACACACACACTCACTCACACACACCACACACTCACACACCTAATCGTACCCACAAATGCAACCCGAAACTCCGGTTGGGCAACCCCACACAGATCAACAAAGGAACAAAACGACTGTGAAATCAATTGATGAATGAATCGATGTCAGCCCATAAAGCATTTGTGTTACTCGTTATTAAATATAACAAAGTGGCTGCGGGTTATTCTAAAATGAATAATTTGGTTGAGACTGGAGCACATACTCTGACTGGGATGTTTGTTCGATTAATTGTTGGGAATTCTGATGCGACGTGTGTCTGTTGGAGTGTGTAAAGATTTGGCCAAATATTTTCTAGAAAGGAAAAAAATGATAGTCATGTTGTTGAAGCAAATTATTATTATTATTATTATTATTATTATTATTATTATTATTATTATTATTATTATTATTATTATTATTATTATTATTATAAGTAGTAGCAGTATAGTTGTAAAAGTTACAAAACGTTATTAAAAAAATAAATAATTAAGCAATAAAGACAATTTTAAATAATTTTTTTTTCAAATTTGGTTACAGCTTTTGTATTTGCCTTTTAATAAACAAATGTCTAACCTTCTGATATTTTTTTAAAGTGAGACATTTAAAAATTTAAATAAAGAAAACTAAATAAATAAATCAGCCAAACTTCATATAAGCTTCAGAAAGTTCTGTTTGTTTCTAAACCAAACAAACCAATCAGTTGATTTATTTCAATTTAATTTGCGACTGCACAGAGCGGCCGCAATCAAATCAGTGCAGCAGCTCCCATATTTATTTATCTGTTGACTGTATCTTCTCATGAGGAGGAGGAGGCGGAGAGGTCTGGGATTGAATGTGGAAAATTCCTGCATATTGAAAACCTGTCTGAGTCCCGGTGGAGAGGCAGCATCTTACTGCAGATCAGCCTGAGGATTCTCCTGCGACAAAATAAGAGATCATAGAAGCGAGGTGACAGCTCGGGCTGCTGCTGACATTTGGAGGGATTTTTTTTCCCCTGAAATGAAGGGGATATTCAAATGCTGCAGCTTTCCCTTAACGCGCTCATCTCAAAGCAGGGGCAGCGGTGTAATTAAGAAAAAAGGACAAACTTCGACCTAAACGACCTCTGAATATCTTGTCAAAGTCCCGCGAGACTTTAGAATTGTTGATAATTGGTTCTCCGTGAGGGGGGAAAAAACAAAATGTTCAGATTTGTATTTTTTTTTTCTTTTTCACACACATATTTTGCAGTTTCTGAAAATCTATGCAGCTTGTACGCAACATATTCACACTTAGTTTTCAAACACACTTTGAAGCAATGAAATCGTATTTTTATTCTCTAAAAACACAAGAACCATGTTTAGTTATTGCATTTTTTGGTACCACTTTACAATAATGGTACCTTTAAAAAACTACTAAGAAATAGTTAATAATAAACTCATTAACTGACTGTAAAGCCCTAATAATCCAGCTGCAGTGAATTGAAGAAAAGAATAATAACTCGTTTCTTGACCAATTTTGAGCCAACATATATCTGCTTTTTCATGACTTGGATTTTAAATAACAAACATTTATCACTAAGTTATAGAATGGAAGGCGTTTGAACATTTGCAGAAATGAAGTTTGTTTTGTAAGATACATTTATTTAGTTAAAAAGTAAGCTGAGCTGTAAGAAAAAAATTAATGAAATAAATAAATAAAATAAATTTAAGTGCAGCATTTGCTTTTTTCATATAGTGAGCCTGCTGCAGTGTTTTGTATCTGTTTTACAAATGCTTTATAAAATGCTTACAAACTGATAAATAACCTATTTATAAACCCTTATTAAATGTACATTTATTGTAAAATGGTAGCCATTATTTTTTGTTTGTCACTACTTTTTTTCCACCACAAACTTGGACAAAATTTCCCTAATTTTCCAAACGTTTCACACACACACAGACTATAAGCAGGCTCCGTGACTGTGCAAAAACAAAGCATCATGGTCATTATTGCATCGTTCACAAGAAGTTATGATACAAATCAGAAATCAGATGGACGCGCTGGTTCATGGCTCAAACCTGCAAAATGTAATATGAGTGATTTTTTTTACCAGGTTCATTCAATCATTAACTTAAATGGCTGAGTGGGTTTAATTATCCAGAACCTCATAAGGAGCAGGATCATCACAGGCCGCAGCCTCAGCTGATTATTGGATTCTCCTTCAGCACCGTGTGTTTTCTAACACACTGATTAAAAAGCGCAAGGAAAAAAATTAATGATTTCTGCTTTATTTTAATTGCGCATTGCATTGCACATTCTTTATTTATATCCCCCAAAATAATAACAATAATAATAACAAATAAAAAAGTCTCAGTGTGCATGAGTGTGACAGCTGCTACAGGAAACCCAAAGGCTAAATCCACGCGCAGGACTTTAAAAGGTGCCAAGTGGGTGTAACTGAGTTCAGGTTGAGTGTTATTGAAGTGCTTGAGAGGAAATGCCTCGAGTCGAAGAAGAAAAAGAAGAAGAAGGGAAAAAAAGAAGCAAACAAACAAATTGTCCCGCTTCATCAGTATATTAACACCAATTCTCACTCATTAAATTAAGGAGTATCGAGCTGGAAGTGTGTTGGCCTGGTGAAAGAAGGAGCTTGGCACTCTTTGCCCCGCAGCCGAATGCCACAGCTGTGTGAGGGAAGAGAGAGGGGCTGGTTTCGCGCACGAGCCGCTATCCATCTTTGGAGCAACAGCTCATGCGAAACAGCAGAGAAATTGCTTAATAAATAGGCTGAGAGTGGCCAGTCCCGGCGCTTTCAATAAGGAGACGAGCGCAGCTCCAAGCGGCACTGCAGTGCTGAGCTTCCGACAATAAAAGAGCCGCGCCGCGTGCGCACGGACGCGCTGAACTGGAACCGGTAAACATGTTTACTGGGAAATTAATTAAATCAACACTCTCCGCTGACCTCGCCTGCTGCTTCTCAGGAGACAAAAAAAAGAAGAAGGGTAAGAGGAGTTAGTGAGAAGAGGAGCAGGGGTAGTCTTTCCATGCAGATGCGCCATCATGGTTCCATAAAACACTACAGGTAGAATATTAGGCGGTTTGACTTTCTCATTATGAGCAGGAAGGGCAGCGATGATCAATACATGATTAATGCGCGAGATGGACTCACATCTGCAGAGAGAAGGAGAGCAGCTCACACATACAAACACACACACACACACATGCACACAGCCGGAACAGGTGACGATTTCTTATTTTGAATTTTCTCCCCTCCCCGTCCGAATAAAACAGTCAAAAACAGCATCACCACCTCCTCCCCATTTTTATTCATTTTATTTTATTTTATTTTTATTTATTTATTTTATTTTGCAAATCCATCAGCACCCCTTCCTCCCAGCACACACACACACACACACACACACACACACACACACACACACACTCCGAGGTATAATTAATTGGACGGACTGAATTTCACACACGAATTATTCACGAATCTATTGATCGATATCGAACAGCCAGGGCCTCTCCTCTTAACCTCGCTTGGTTTTTGTCGTGAAGGGAGGAATATTAATGTCATCAGTGGGGAAGAAATAATAACAAAAAATGTGAAACCGTTTTTTACGCACATATGAAAATAAAATGAAATTAATCTTAAATGTATTTGTAAATGAATGAAGAAATCGTTTCTCTCTTTTTCTCCCTCTCTCTCTGGCTGGAAATATTACTGCAGTATAATTTTAAAACGCACTTGTAAAACACTGGATTGTGTGTGTGTGTGTGTGTGTAGAAACAGAAAACAGTGCAGGATAAACGTGTTGATCAATCTTTGCCTGTGAGGAGCTCGAGGAATCCATTCAAAGCGGCTCCAGCTGCTGTTCACAGATCCATACAGCGGGGTTTTTTAGAAATCCCAGCCCCTCTGCTAACAGCAGGATGTTCACCTCAGAAAACACTCAGCAGCACCGAACCAGGATTTCTGCTCTCGTCCGGTTTGCTTTGTGCGCGAGCTCCTGTCCGTCTCTCTGCTCGGTGCCTACTGTAGCTCTAAAAGCTGCAATCATCGATTTTTTTTTCTTTTCTACGCCGAGCTCGGTTCAGTAATCAGGGCCCCCTTCCTCACCGATCGATCGCTATTGATTACTAAATCCAGCGCCTGTAGCAAAGGCAGTGCGCTGTGGCGCCCCGTGCAGACCGAGGGGGCCGCGACGAGAGCGCCCCCTGCCGGCAGAAACGACGGGGGGGGGGGGAAGAAGATGGGACCGTTTCAGCAGGTTGTGGAGGCACGTTTAAAGACTGACACTCCTCCCACTCGCTGCTGTCTGTGTTACCAGCAGGAAAATATTTAAATTCACACTGAGCGCATTCTGGTTTCCATCATGCTACTTTCAACTTCTCGGGTTCTGATCCACAAAATAACAGCAGCAGAGGCTTTTGACTAGCTACTGCTGAAGTGTAAGCCATCAAAACCCAAAATACAACGACAACAAAAAAAGTGATTGACATTTAAAGCATTTTAAAATCAATTTAAAACAGCTGTTTTTAATATTTTATAACATTAATGGCAAAAATGTGTTATTACCAATCATTAAATTTTATGTGGTATCTGGAGATCATCTCAAGACCCCTCAGTTGGTGTTTTTTGACCCACACTAAGGTCCAGCTTTTGGGAACATTTCTCCCAATAAACTATGGCTCACTTAAAGCAAATCTACTCATAAATTAGAAAAAATATTTCCTGAAAAATATAATAATTTAGGAACATGTGCACATCCCTGATCAAATGTGGTCATTTCTTTTAGAAGGACAGAAAATAAATCAAATCAGTCGAATATTTGCTTGTTAGAAAGCTAATTTATTTATCTTTTATCATTAACTGAATATGTGAAATTAATTAAAGTATTTGCATTTTAATTGGTGTGTGTGGTTTTATTTGCTTAAAAGTCTGGACAAAAGGAGCTCAGTCCCCAAAAGGGAGCTGCATGAAATAAATGGGATGTAAACACAAAATTACATTACATTCATATTGAAACATTGCTTTAAAAAATTGGGACAGTAGGACCAAAAACAGCAGCAGACTCAAGCGTTGAATCTAGAAGAGATACTCTAACAAAATGTATATTTCTATACAAGACATGCTGGATATTATGTTTTTTTTTATGCATGTAAGTCATGCATGGAATAATTTAAAAATGACCCCAGTAACAGTATTTCTTTACATTTTGCAACTGTGGTGACTTTATTTTATTAGAGACTGAATTTTGTCGTCTTTCTTTTTGAGCATCCCCACTTTGCTTCTCCATTTTCCACCGCTGCCAGAGATGTTCAGTTCCGTATTGCCTTGTGGAGTAGTAGACATGTCACTCACGTCATCATCACTTCCCGGCTCCGTCCTGGACTTCAAACGGGCCCGGTGGAGCAGCGACGTATGTTTAGGCTCACAGTCCTGCTGGGAAACAAATCCTCTTGTGCTCAGGTTTGATCCAGACAGGCTGGTGTGTCTCTGATGGTTGTAGAAAATGGTGATTTCTCTCTGATCAGTGTGATCCCAGCACCCAAATGTGGTCTAAATGGATCTTCATGTTTGGATTTAGAAAAAGGTGATATTATTCAGGATCCTATCAAAGTGAGCTGAAAGCAGATGGACTTCTTTTTTATTCTTTAAGACGTTTTGCTTCTCTTCTGAGGAATTGAAAAATCTACCCAGACGAGAAGTAAAATAATAAAAAAAAGAAGTTCACTTGCCTTTAATTTAGTGTCCTGTAGGAAAACTCATATAGTTTTAGATTTCTGGTAAGACTAATTTCAGAAAAAAGCACACAACACGATGTTTAAATATGTCAGACAGACTTAGAGAAATTTCTATTTAGGCTTTGAAGAAAAAAAAATGAAATCAACATGAAGTGTGTGAGCTAGCCTCATTTTTAATAAAGCAAATTACTAACATTTCTTGGCAGCTGAGATGGAGCAGATTATAGATTATTGTTATATTGATGGCTGACAAAATTAATCAATTTGCAAAAAAATCTATTATGCAAGCTAGCCTGCAATATTTGTTTCTGGGAATTAGCAGGTGGTATTTAGTCCAGCCTGTGTTTGCAGCGAAATGTCACCAGAAATATGAAGGTAAAGGGTTTCTTAAGAGAGTTAAAGGCACCTTAGGTAATAAAATGAAATTAATTTATTCAAAATGTTTTAAATTCAGATGTAATCAGATTAGTTATTTCACAACCTCTCTTCTGGCCTCAACTCATAGACCAAATGATTAAGTTACACCTCTGTGCTCCTTTTATTTCATTTTCATGCTTAAACTTTTAATAATTCAAAGGGCTTGAAGATATACACTGTGCACAGACAAGTGTGTTTTTGGACAAATTTGTGTGTGGCACATTAGCATGTGTCCCAGTGCGTGACATGCACAGCACCAGCGTTGATTTGAAATATGAAGATGATGGATGTGCAAGAGTGCAGGTTAGACATTTGTAGTAAACAGATTGGACTGCAATGGCTGATCAATGGGCTCTGTTCCACTGTAATTAGACACACAGCGCCACTGCTTGGCTCCAGCCACTTCAGCATAATCACAACCACCCTGCAAACACACAGAAATACACACCCACCCACACTCACACACACACACACACACACACAGAAGTAGAGAATAAAAGCAACAACAAAAAAAAAGAAATCCATCCTTAAATGCATCAAGACGCACAGACACACAGCATGGGAGTGAGACATTACTGAAGGAGGAATGAAAGTATGAGACAATACCAACAGCAGCAGGTGGAGACCCCACAGGGATGGCATCTTTCTCTCTCTGATTTGCTCTCTTTTAATTGAGACGGTGGGGAAGCTGGGCGGGACGTGCAGACCGTTCTGGGAGGATTCGATCCTCAGTCAGCAGGGGGAACATGTGGCTGCAGAGGTGGTGCCTTAACCATTCACACTTCCACACACACACACACACACACTTCCACACACAGCTCCTCCTATCTCTGGGCGCCATTTCTGCCTTTTACTCTCCACCTGTCTGCTGTTTTCCACACGTCTCCTTCAAACACTCCGAGTTACAACACACTTACCCACAATACAACACTCTATTAACTATTAATTTCAGTGTTGGCTGCACACAACCCCATCACCTGGCTGAACCCCCCCAACCCCTCCGCCAATGTAAGAGTACACGGCTTTCTTTTGAAAATTGCTCTGTGTATGGGAAGGGGCTCATAGCAGCTAGAGCAAGCACCTCTCAAGTGTTTGTGTTTTGGGAGTGTGTGAGTGTGTGTGTATGAAAGGGGGGTGTTTCAAGGGTTTATAAATACCCTCTCAGAGCTCTATAGAGTGGGCTCCAGTGGGCTGTGTTTGAAGTAGCAGACTGTAGACCTGCTGGGGGGGATCTGACCTCGGTCCCTACAGAAAAGCCCCCCCAATTCCTACAGCAAGTTGGTCAATATCTCGCTTTCTCCTTCACATGCTGCCCCTCCCTCCTCCTCTCAGCTACTCTCCTTAGTTCTTACACACACACACACACACAGATACACACACTTTGTCTCACTCCTGCATCTTTTCTCTTCTCGTCTCTATTCTTTCCCCATCTCCACTGTCTCTCGTTTCCACACACACACACACACACGTACACACAAAGAAACACAAAATGCTTACTTTTGTGCAACAGTCACTCAGTCCCCCATTGCGACTCAAACTGCATTAATATTGAATCAAACAGCAGTGTCTCCAGCTAGCAGGCAACAGCCAGTCCCGCTGCCGTGCCCTCCCCACCCCATCCTTCTCTCACCGCAGGCTGGCTCCCTGTCTGCACTCTGCAGGATGGAAGGAATATTCCCACTGGGCAGGAGGGATGGATTAGCTTTAAATCAACTTTAATATGGCAATAGAGATAGAGCTGTAGCATCTCTGCTGGCGCATAAACTAGTTTTTATGCGTTTAAGTACTCACCATTAGTTCCCTCCACCTTCTTTTTTTGTTTTTGTGGCACCAAACGCAATCACTTCTGTATATTTACCTTCTGCTTTGTTTTCTCTCCCCGCTCTTGTCCCACCGCTGCCACCCACACCAAGCCTGCAAGCGCAAAGAGCAGGAGCAACACAAGGACCGCAACACGGCGCCCAAGAAACAGCGTCTGGTTTTCACCGACCTGCAGCGGCGCACACTCATCGCCATCTTCAAGGAGAACAAGCGTCCCTCCAAGGAAATGCAGATCACCATCTCCCAGCAGCTCGGCTTGGAGCTCAGCACCGTCAGCAACTTCTTCATGAATGCACGTCGCCGCTGCGTGGACCGCTGGCATGATGACCATGGTACCAGCCCAGGGCAGCCGGGCACATCCACCACCACCTTCTCCAAGGCCTGAGAGGAGGAGGAGGGGGCCTTCAGAGGGCTGGAGAACCAGGTCAGAACAGCAGGCCTCATAGGATGTTGGCAGTGATACCTGTCTCGATCTGGCCTGGACTATCTGAATGTGCCCTCTGCCTGAAAAAAAAAAAAAAATCTTCTGTGCCATGCAATCATCTGTTTTTGTCGGTCAAAACGTCAAACTCTCACCCGAAGAAGCATAATCCAAGAGGTGAGGTGTGAAGTCAGGTCCAATCTGCATTTCTCACAGAAGGACAATCATTGATTTTGTCTTTATTTTGAGAAAAATAATTTTTAAGACATCTTACAAAGCAAAGAGACACCAAAGATTTGATGTTTTGTTTTAACTTTTTTTTTCCTTTTCTTTTTTTGGATGGTATTTGCATTTTGCCGGCCTCCTTCGTCTTCACCCAAAGTAGCCACTGATACTGCTTTTTCCTCTCAACACCTCCTTTGTGTCTGCCTCCTTTTTCACATCCTCTCGACGCCGGCACATGGAAGCAACAAGGGCGAAAGAACGGCAATAAATCTGACAAGACAACTGCACATAGCCTTATTATCAGTGCCCCATCCTTCTCTCACACACATACACATAAGGTTGTCATAAAGAAAACAACAGAGCCTATGAAAAAACAACAAGGCTTTTTTTTTTTCAGTTTCCTGCCTCCACCTTCCCCCCTTTCTCTCCTATAGTCTCCTTCATTCCTCAGCCAAAGGTATTCCCTGATGGCCAGCCATTTCAGAGAGCAGCTCAGCCTGATCATACAGCAAACTAATGAATTGAAAAATGAATCGATGCAGACAGAGAATGTGGCTCCTTGACCCCTCCTGAAGGTGAAACTCGAGATGCTCGGCAGGAGATCCTCAGGTCTTCCAGGCCCAGGTTATATTTTTTGCACAGATGTCAGAGGCCTGCAGGGAGACGTGTCGTCGCTCCTCTTAGCCTGAGCCAAGAGTCTGTGTTTCTCTGACCAACGGGAGGAGGCAGGTGAGATGTCTGGACATGCTCTTTGTTCTGCTGGGATCTTTCTTGCGAAATCAATAACGGAGAACCGTACGATGACAACAACACGATCGGGCATCCAGCCAGCTACATACAGCTGCATATTAAAAGCAGAGGAGCACATAGAAGCCAGTGGAGATGGGGACACAAAGGCCTCAACAGCAGCAGCAGCAGCAGCACACCACTCCATCCTGGTCCTGCCTGCAATGGCAGAGCAACAGTGCCCCCTGTTGTTTACAGTAGAGACCTGTAACCAGCAGAGCAAAGGGCTTCAGAGCGGAGGGGAGGGAGGGAAGAGCCACTAGATGCTGAGAAGAAGTCATGGCACAACACATTCAGGCTCTCGCAGCTCTTTGAAGGCAGATCAATAGCTAACCATTATCCTATTGTTGTTCCTCATCCAGCCAGCGCCGCTGCAGCTGGAGGAGGAGGAGGAGGAAGGGAGGTGGGGGTCAAACTGAATGCTGAAAACACAGGGATTTAGCAAAAGGCAGGGAATTATTTGGGTAGAAATCAACAAATTGGAAAAAAAAAGAAAAACGCCAAAAATTGATTGGAGACAAGTACAACAGAGTCAAACTAACAGAAATGTGAGACAGACACAGAGGAAGTTTAATTTTGGTTATTATGGGAGGCTTCACGTTTTCTCAAATCAGTTTTCATCTATTTTATAGCAAAAATCTAAAAAAAAAAATCTCTCAACTGATATGATTTAAAGCAAACCTTCTGATTATCACCACAAAAAAGTAATCAGCAGCTAACCCTAACCTAACCACACTCAGCTGTTATTACGCTACAACAAATAGTGCCAATGCTTACTGCCTTAATGTGAGTCAGAGAATATGGTACTAGGGTTAACACACAGCCCGCCCCACTGATGATGGGCAGTGTGTGCCATAGAAACCAACAATCAGCTTTTAACTGAAATAAATATACTTTTTGTTTTGTTTTTAGCAAACATGAAAAATAATCAGATTTTAAGCTGTAAACCTCAAATGACAAACATACAGTATGTGCTACAAATAAAGCAGAAACATGTCTCCAACACAAAAGTGGACAAATTTTGAAGCAGAAGAAAATCTCTTCATCCGATCTTTGGTTCTCTACCTCCTTTATCCCCCCTCAACCCTTCTCTCTTCCTCTCTATATTGATGCGGGTATTTAATTAGTACCATAGACACAAAGTTTCTATTTCTTGTTACTATTGTGCTCTGTTGTGCAGACGTAAGGCACCTTGTTGATAAATCAAAAAACAGAAAAAAAGGAAGGACTTTTTAAAAGAAAAAAAGAGGGGATGCAAGGACAGTCTGATGAAGGACATATATTTTTTCTTTTTTTGCATTCTGTGTGAATACAGACTTGAAGGAGACATTTACCACAAGGAAGAGGGGCGGGGGGGAAAGAAACACAGGGAGCAGCTGAGAATGAAGAGACGAGTAAATGATGGGACACTTTCAGAACTGTGGTACGCTCAGCTCCCTTTAAGACGAACCTCAAGAATGGGGGGCCAAAAAAAACCCCAAAACAAAACAAAACAGAAGCAGCGAGGGACAAAACACGACCTCCGAATGTCCTGGCTGACTCAGTATATTCTGTTGGAAGGAGCATTGGGGTGGGGTGGAGGTTACAGCCTGGGACTCAATAGTTATCTGTGTGGTCTTAAGATGCAACTGTAGCATTTCCAACAATGTAGTCAGATTAGCGGTAAAGATTAGATAAGAAATGGTCATTATGGAGGAGTTGATCGAGAGGCACTGACTAACTTCGTGCTGCTGTAAGCAGTGAGTTAATGTCGCCAAAGGAAGATGAGCTTAAATCGACTTGTTGTATACAGTTCAGTGAGCAAACGGCTAGATTCACGTCTAGGTTTTAAGCTGACAAAATGACATTTGTTTGTAGTGAGAACCAGTGTGGCTACCTCACTAAGCTGAGTGGTTTGTGAAACCGCCACTGATACCAAAGATACTGCAGCCTACCAGTCTCAAACTGCCTGGGGGGGGGGGAGGACACAAACACCTCTCTTTGCCCAAAACAACTATTTTAAAAACAGAAACACACACACACAGTCTTGTTGCATTTGCTCGAACAGTGCAGTCAGACTGCATCGTGCCACACAGGAGGAGGTGGTTGCCTTGCAGACAGCGTTGAGTGCCTTTTCCCTTCAACCACGGGTGGGACTGCACTGGTCACACACACATAGCTGCACGCTCACAAACATGCACTCACACTCAGACAATGCTCCCATAATTGGATGGACAGAAAGAGGGGGGCAAAAGAGAGGGACACAGAGTGGGGCTGTGTCAGCATTTTCTCCCATATTGACTTTCCATCTTGATACACTAGAATACAAGCACTTTATCACGTAGAAAGTCTATAAAACATTTTCTATACACTATTTATTTGAAACCAAACTCTATGTTACTCCTTAATCTTTCAGTCTTTTGTCGTTGATCATCTGCTAGCTCACAGCCTTTCCTTTTGAATTTGTTTTTTTGCTTTCTGCCTGGCGTGCTCATGGCCTCAGCCGCTTTACCTTTCTCATCAGAGATATTTTTGTGTAACAGAGAAAGAGAGGGGTAAAAAAGAAAAAATAATAAAAATGAAAAAAACAGGCCGTGGCTTTAAGCACTCCCAGGGCAGCGTTTCAGATTTTTTTTTTTTCCACCACCCAATGTCTCTTTCTGTCCACTGCGTGCAAGCACAGAGGCTGCACTGGAAAAGTGTGGAAAACTCACCGACTTCTTAAAGACACAAACTCCTCCCTCCACCTCATCCATCCACCTAACTTTTCCCCCTGGCTAGTGCTCAGACTTGGTAGGCGTGTGTTGACAATTTAATTCTGAAATACCTCAAAAACCTTTCATGTAAACTTTATGTAATTTAAACTGAAAATAATACTGCTAATGATAACAATGATTATGAAACTATGATACTATGATAGTTAGTTTTGGAACTTGTGACTTGAAGCTTTATACTGTTAAATTCCTTTTATCCGTTTTTGCTTATTTTTCTCGTATTTGTTTTTGCTACGGCATGTACTTACTGTTTTCATAAAAAGGAAAAGACATTGTGAATGTTTCTGTGGAGGTTTAGCTGAGAAAAGAAGAGACAGAAAACAAGGTTAGGATAGAGAGAGTCGAGCTTTAGATGTTTAGTTTGAAGCTCTAATCAAAGGAAAAGAAGAAAAAAAGAGAGCAAATATAATTTGACCTGAATTATAAGCCAAAAAATTTGATGTTAAACCAAAGGAGGAATAATCTTACATTCAGTGTTAGCTTTCTTCTGCCTTTAAGTTGTCTTTTCTCTAAAGAAAAAATACAAAAAAGAAAAAAAAAATCAGTTTCACAGTTACTTTTGAAGGTCCCTGGGTGTGTTCAAGTGCTCCTGATGTTCTTAGAATATTAAAGACCAGCGCCTCCTATTGAGAAGAAGGTGCATTTTTCTTTTCTTTTGTGCATGGATATTGTATAACTGTATAGAAACCAACAGGAATGACCTGTGATTTTGTGGGGAGAGGAGGCTGGAAAGACTTGGGAGTGGGTGGAGAAAGGGTGGGGGATATTTTGGTTATCAAAAATAAACAAAAAATAAAGAAGGGTGGGAGGATTTGGGTTATAGACGTTGGAGGGGTCCTTGTTTTTAGAATTTCCGTCACTGTTGGATTCTCTGGTTGTGTGCATGTGTTGTTGCAACCCTTCCCCCCCTCTTCCCCTTGTTTTTTTGATGTATATAAATCCAGACAGTAGGGGGCAGTGTGTGCTGGGGGAGGTCAAACTCCTCTCCTCCCAATCAATAGCATTCAATCTTCATTCCTCAGCTTGGGGTCCATACTCGGGTCTTGAAAAAGTGTGTCTTGCTTTTCCAAAGACAGGCTGTTTACTTGGAGTTAATCAAAGGGACACACACAGATCCGAGCGGCCTTGAATATACCTGTATGTTTGTCTACATGCTTTTCTTCAATCTGTGTATCTGTGTTCATTTGTACCTCTGTGGAGACAGTGTTTTCTACTTTATGTTTCTTTGCTATGGGTTGCAATATTTGTCATGCAAAAATCTGAAACCATTTCTTACTGACTGACCGACCAACAAACTTTCAGTACCACGTGGCAACCAATCGCCCAACCTTAAAACGTTGTCTGCATTTACTGTCAAACAGCATCTGTGTGTCGTTTTGGAGTTGGACTGAACAGGTTGCCAGTGGAGACTGATGTAGACACCCCCAGTCACACTGTGCTCTCCCTCTTCTGTTACCTGTTAATCAATCAGAACCAAGTGTCTTTGTGATGGTAGAAGACAATCAGTTTCAAAACAAGAAAAAAGGTAGAGAGAGGGCAGGCCAGTGGGGAGGAGGACGAGGAGGATGGAAGAGCAAAATCACAGGAAAAGAGGCTCTCTGACTCGAGACAAGCTGTAACGTGCGACTGCCAAATGACTGCCCTGCCGCTCCCGCTCACCCAGATACTCATTCCCATCACGGCCAAATCTCAAAGTTAAAGTGACAGTTTGGATCATTTGAAGTGAAATTATGTGGAATAGTTATGAACAGTTAGTATCTTACCTGTTTTAGATAGCTGTTTGAACGTCCTCAGTTTGGAGGAATAGAGTTTAATGTTGAAAGTACTGATAAGATAATGGCTAGTCTGAGCAGGGTTAAGACCAAAGTGGATTACTGACGTCTTAAAAGAACTCTCAAAAATCTCATAGCGGTTTATGTGAACATGCTTTACAAGCCTTTACATCAATGTCAAATTCATATTATGTGGTTCTTTCAACAGAAACTTTATGATATTCCTACTGGAAGTGCCCCAGGTTGCACAAGAAGTGCTATAGTTAGCTGCCTTTGCTATCTGCACCTGCAAATAACAATATAATTTGATCTAAATGACCATGTAATGTGAAATTGATAGTCATATAAAGGCTTTTAAAATAGTGTTTGCATAAATAGATATAAAATTTTGGAAACTAGACAATGGCAAGTAAATATTTTGATCTTGGCCCTGCTCAGGCTAGACATTAGCTCATCAATCTGGCCTTAATTAAACTCTATGTCTCTAAAGTGAGGTTGTGCAAAGAGCTCTCTACAACAGGTAAGATATTATTAGTTCATAACCTTTCCACAAAATCCCACTTCAAAAGATGTGAGCTATCCCTTTATTTCCAAACCAGCCAAATTCACTCTTGCTTTTCACTCTGCCTCATCTCTTGCTTCTATGCAGGAGTACAAAAAAAAAGAGAGAGCTTTGGTTTTAAAGACCATGTTTCCATCACTTACTACCTGATTTCTGCTAATCTGACGATGATGTAGCCAGCCGCGAGGAATTATAAAAATGGCTCCGGTTGGTGGCTTTTGCACAGAGAACTATGCAAACACCTGACCCCCCCAATCTTAATCGTTGCTGCTGGGTCAGAGTGTATAACCTTCATTCCCCCTCTGCATTTATATACACCTACTCTTTGCCCTCCTCCACCTTTCTTCGCGCCCCACTCATCCCATAAGCCCAACGAGGGCAAGGCAACCCCAGCCGCTCAGTTTTTGGGTGGAGTGGCTAAGGGAGAGAAGAGCACTACAGCGCCCCGCGTTACACCACACTTTACAGCAACATAGCTTCACAAGAATGCCCCAAACTGCCACTGACGTCAAAATGGAGTCCATGCTGATGTCTGCAAGCTGACCCCCACCTCCTCCCCCGCTCATGGCTCCATTGTCCCGACAATGTTTGACTGTCTTTGTCCCCAGCGCCAAGGAAGGGCCACAATCAATGCAAAGACACTTACATTGTACCTACTTGAGTTTACAAAGTCGTCTGGAGATGGTGGCTTATATTGCACTTGGACAGACAGACAGACACACAAACAGACACAGGCACATGCTGGAGAGGGTGAGTCTGCCTTTTGAGAGTGTTTGCTGAAACCAAAGATGAAATCAGAGGTATGACAATCTGGCTGCCAAACCTAGAAGACAATGTTCAGCTCTCCGGGCTGCTCTACGGGTTCCTGCGATTCACCGGCCATGTGGACATTCCACGTCTTGCACTTAAACACACACATCTGCATACACACACACACATCCTGGTGTGAAGCATTTCTTTTCCTCACACACACTTTTCACACGCCGCCCGCACAAACACACACAAACGGGGAACAAACGCGCTCACGTCGGATCAGAAAGCCTCTCTTCCTCCCTCCTCCCACTGCAGAAGCCGGAGAGCCTGTGGAGGACTTTTAGTTTCACTCTAGTTGAGACTCTTGAGAAGGAAAAAAATCTGAGTAATAACTGTTACAGAAAAATAAAAACTTAAAAGGATAATATGGGTAAAATTGCGTGTTTTGAAATAAATTAACAAATAAAACAATTGTAAAACAAAGCCCAGCTGTTGGTTTCTTGTATGTGAAACTCAAGGGAAACACTGAGTTCAAAAGTAAAATAAACTTCCTCAACAAAGATAAGAAATATTTATTGACAATTAGCAAAATATGTGTAAACAATTCTTTAAACCAATTTTAATGACATCATTATTTAAAAAAAAAAAAAAAACAGGACCCATCAACTGGTGTGGCTCCCCTATAGCCTGGGAAATCATGTTTAAAACACAAAAGTGCGACATGTGATCTTTTCAACCCTTTGGTTTTTGGAAAATGAGTATGAACACACGTTCAAATTCAAAACAATAAATGCACAAGTCATTATTCTTGCATGAATAATGATTTGTGCATGGTTTCCACTTTTGCACGAGGCCCGTGTGATGAGGTTCTCAACATCTATCCCAGTCCACAAAGGTTTCCTGTGTCCCTCTGCAGCCTTGCACCCCAAACACATTCAATGTGTCGACTACTTTGTCCTTGAATCAAGCTTTCTTTTTCTATCAAGGCTCCAATCAGTCAGTTTGGGTGAAGTAAACATTACCATCTGTACCAGTTTGTGAGGAATGTCTTTAAATCTCCATTTGGTCTGCCGACGCAGAAACCTAAAGCTTAATCATTAGAGTTTTATATCAGTGATCGTATTACTTGTGGTCACTTTCTGATCCTGGGACAACTCTTTCCTACGGATGGAAGTGGCTGAGTTGATGAGGCGCCCAGGCCCGGCTCCCTGAGAAATGGCATAAGAGGAACGGCGAAGAGACGTCCCTCTTCTGAACCTTGACCTCAGCTCCACTGGTTGAGAGGATGAGCTGTGGACCTGCATCACAGCACAAAAGATAACACCAAAAAACATGAGAAAGACCTCTTTACTAAACACAGATTAGGACGGTACGGTAAATAATTTCTCACAGGAGCATGAGTTGCATACTAACAAATGAAATGTACAAATTTTTAAGTATGTTTGTATTAAAAATAACTATTTGTTCAGTAGGAAAATATGCCAAATTATTTATTTACTTTTAATGGGTTCATTAGAATTCTATTTCTATCTTTATCAAAAGTTTTGATAGAGGAAATGAAAAAAAAAAAATTCTATTTATTTTGACAAATTAGCATCAGTGAACTTTTGCGCCTGTGGATAGTTTTCTTTTCACTCTCACAAAATGCACAAGTCTTGCCTTATGTTTGTCATGAACAGAGAGGATGACATTGAGGGCGTGAACAGTGAACGAGGGGAGAAAAGCTGTCCAGGTGGTGAGAAACGCTGTGAGCCACACAACCGGATTAGCGAAGGCATTGTCAGACGCTCCTGGTGAAAAAAAAAACAAAAACAGAGCAATCAAAGCTGTTCACAGAAATGATGAAATCAGATTAGAAAAAAACTCAATAACAACTAAAATGGATGTTTCTAATATTGGCTTGATTGTTAATGGTCTCAGTTTGGGTCACTTCCATACGATGGCCTCAGACACACATGAATGAAGAAAATAGATGCTCTGGAGACATTATGATAGTACCAATGAAATAATAGTCGACGGGTGATTTCTCAAAGAGGCGGGAGCTGTGGGTGATTCTGGTGCAGATGAAGAACATTATCACAGAGACGATCACAGCGGCGATATTGAACTTTGTCCAATATTTAGTCAGCATCAAAATCTAAAAAACAGAAACACTGTCACCAGCAGAAAATAGGTAAAACATCTTGTTACTGTATAAAGCAGGAGTACAGCAACAGTAACAAAAAAGTTATAAGGTATTAGATTCAATGTTTTTATAGAAAAATGCAATGTCAATTCTGAAAAAGTCAGAGTTGTGTTAAATGGTGAACTTCTGCCCATCTTTACTTCTGAGAGATTCAGCTTCTCTAAAACGTTCCTTTTATACCCAGTCCTCTTACTGACCTGTTGCCAATGAACCTAATTAGTTATAAAATGCTCCTCCAGCTGTTTCAGTTTTGTACCACTTAATTTCACAACCATTAGTTCCCCCATTTCAACTTTTTTGAAATGTGTTGCTGCCATCAAATTCAAAATTACTGTATTTTTTCCTAAAAATCGTACAATTTCTTGGTTTAAACATTTGATATGTTAACTAGGTTCTAATGTCAATTAAATATGGGTTTACTAGATTTGCAAATCAATGCATTCTGTGTTCATTTATAGAGTTGTAGAATACAACAGAAGATAATGGCTTAAAGCATTGAACAAAGCAGAATAGGCCAAAAAAGGTTGGAATAATAATCCAAAAAAAAAATAAAGAAAACCTTTATAGCAGAATAGACTCAGGTCTGTAGAAGTGTGAGAGTTAGAGCTGTCACTGATCTAAATCCTTTCATCATCTTTTAAATTTGAGTTTGTTTTGTGTTGTTGTCCTTTTCACTTTTTGTTTAACCTGCATTTTATTTATCAGTATTTTTGTGTAAAGCTTGTTCCTGGTATTTAGTTGCAAACCATCTCTTTTGCATTTTTCTTGACTCTTTGGTTGTCCTCTTCAGATGTCCTCAGCTTCCCCCAGTTTCCCCACCTGGTCATTATTCCTAGTCAGCTCACCTACGTCCAGTTTCCAGTCACATCTCCCAGTAGATCGACTCCTAGGGTTTCATACTGTAGTCACTTGTCATATCCTCTGTTTGCTAAAACTCATTTTCTATTGAACACTCTAGTTTTACATGTCTGAACATCCTGTACCTTTGCTGAATTATTGAAGTCCAATTTTTAAAATCTAGATACTGCCAATAACCAATATTTTATGGCACTTAGTCCTTTTTGTGTAGAGCATGCATGGTCTGCTGTACATAGGTTTTCTGCAGGTACTCAGGTTTTTGTCCCACAACTAAAAAACAGAAATGTGGGTTAATCAGAGCTTCTAAATTGCTCATGGGTGTGAGTGTACATGTGCACAGTTGTGTTTCCCTGTAACGGTGACCCGTCTAAGGTGTACGGAATACTATCGAATTGCACACCTCAATAGATAAGATTAGCATAAAGGAATAAAACAGAACAAAGTAGAAACCAGCTTGACCACAAAGGAACAACAAAAAATATCTGCTCAATGTGACAGTTTGCACACACAAGCAAGCAAGTGATATATATATATTTTAAAATATCCTAAATGGTATATTTAAAATAGAGACTTTTACAAATGTTCTTGGCTGCAACAGGCATTACTGAGCGTACATCACGTGAGTTTCTGTGAATGATGGATGTTTTCCTCTTTGCCAAATAGTTCCCCTGTGTTCTTCTGACTAACTGGACCTACATTACATCTACATTAGAACATCTTCCATGAAATTCAGGTGATTTGTTTCAAAACTTTGCCAACAAAACCAGGTTACAAAATGTTTTGTTGAATTTGATGCACATCATTAGCTGCCTTTTTCTAGTTATCCTATTTGTATTTTCTGATGGCAGCTTATATGCATCCATAAAGAACACATTTTAAAATAAAGTACTTTTCTTCTACTGTAGTAAGAAGAACAAAACATAGTTGCTCAAATATCATATTTTTTGTATTTACATGACAAGATATTCATCGTCTTTTAGAGTGTAACATAATTTATTTATCTCATCATATTTTTTTCCCACATTCTTCTTGTTTCCAGGCTAGATAATTTTGATTTTGAGGTACAAGTTCACTTTTACTTGTTTACAAAAAGGGTGCTCCTGACCTCAATTGTGACTGTGAAGGTGGCTGCCATCGAGACAGTGACTGCCATGGTCTGGAAGTCATAAGCTGTGTTGTAGAAAACTCCAAATGGGATGAAAAAGAGAACGAGCGACATGTAGACAGCATACAGCAGATGCAAAACCAGCTTCACATGGATGGAGAGCTTCGGTTTCAGTCCACACTTAAACAGCTCAGGTGATTTCAGGCTGCTTTCTGCACTCACATCCTATAACACAAACATGTAGCCTTCATCTCAAAGGTTGTTATTTGTATCTGATCACTTGGTCTATAAAAAACATTTGACTGACCTGCTCAAAAATGGCAATGCACATTATTGGGGATGCAGAGTACAGGACAGTGTATAGAGCGATGAACCATGTCTCATACAGGGACTGTGAGAGAAAAAAAATGATCACCTAATCAGTAAGTTTAATTCATGATGTGACGTTAAGGCTTTATCTCATTCAGATTTTTCAGTGGGTTTCTAACCTGCGTACTGAAGCCATTGAAAAAAGCAAACCATATATGCACGAGAGCAAAACCACATGTCTTAAACAGGAAGTAGCACAGGAAGAGGGAAATGCGGCTGTAGGACCAGCGGCCGTGGACCAGCAGCAGCCTCTGTAGAAACCTGAACTGGGACACGGCAAAGTCCGCGTTCTGCACTGCCTGACCTCCCTCCACTCCGGCCAGTCCAACACCAACATGAGCCGCTGGTTTTGTCAAACAGAGGGAAAATGAAACACAGCAAACCAAAAGGGCTTTTACTGATCTTTCAATTACAGCTGACTCACTCTTGATCATGTTCACATCATTGGCACCATCCCCAATAGACATGGTGATTGAACTGGTGTATTTCCTGACCAACGTGACAATTTCAGCCTTCTGTGAGGGAGTCACTCGGCAGCACAGCACTGACTGACATTGTTCAGCCAGGCTCATGAAGGAGGACCCCCACTCTGGTCTCTGGTCAAACTCTGCCTGGGGTAAAAAAAAAAAAAAAAAAACATCATCAAGCAACCAGACACTTTACTTTAAAACTGCTATAAAGTTTACTCCATCAGGTGTGAGTTATTCAGATCTTATCTTTACATCAACTTTACATCTCCAAAACTTCTGCATCAGCCTTCATACATCCCATCCATGTCTCTGACACTGATGCTTCCTGAAGGTTCAAAGGTCACCCAGCTTGGCTTTTACATAAGTAGCACACATATCTTGTTATCATGTAATGAACTGTAAAAGTCAAAAGTTGAAAGTCATTTGCACTTTTGTTCTGAAAAATTCTGAATGCCACAACCCATTGTTGTTTGGAAACACATTAGTGGATCCTTTCATATCCTGACATCCGCACCTGAGGATATTGTGCTAGTTTCAGAAATGTTTTGTATTTTCTATAAGACTTTCCGTTTTCTTTTGTCTCTATCTTAGCCTTTTTGAGTATGTCCTTGGCATGAAATTAAAGATTCATTTACTTTTTCTCAACCTGATTGGGCTGGTCTGAGAAAAAAGTCAAAAGTTAGTTTCTCTGTAGTTCTGTCTGTTATAATTATATTCAAACAAATAAAAGAAAAAAAACGATAGTTTCTTAAATTTAGTGAAATGTTTTCCACGGACCACTGCACGTCTATACAACAAACATTTTCATAGGAGATCAGTAGCAGATCATATGAGCCAGAAGTCCATTTTTTAAAAACTGTTTATGTTATTCATTTACTGTGCAGGCAGTTGTTTACCAGCTCAGATCCAGTGAGAACCACAGACGTTTTAGCTCTTGAGATGGTTTTGTTTTCGGCCCACAGCTCTGTGCACCCGGCTTTAGCGAAGCTGACCTGAGGGTCTGGGGACTGGAGTATCTGTCTGCATCGAACAAACAAGCAAACAATGATCAATGGGGGTTTAGCAAGTGTGTGCATGTGAGTATTTCTGAGTTTTTCTTTTTTTTTTTTTCCTGCTGCAAACCTCAGCTCCTGCCAGTCCAATAGTCTGGTTTCAGGATCCAGGAGTCTGCAAGAATATCCAATATTCACTGCAGTCTCTTAAAGCACAGAAGAAAGAAGGAAAGAGGGACAAAATCAGCTTGAATACTCATTTTATAGAGAGCACCTTCTAATTGGTGACGTTCTCATTATAACATGTCAAAGTACCTTTTTTGTCTCCAGTCAGTACCCATACTTTAATCCCTGCTTGTTTAAGAAGAGCAATGGTCTCAGGAACGCCCTCCTGCAGTCGGTCCTCAATTGCTGTCACGCCCAGAAGCTATAAGAATATTTATGTTTTAGGATTTAAATTCATTTTTTCACTGAAGTTTGGCTTAAAAATGAGTAAAAGAAATGAAATGAGGCTAATCATGCAGCAAATTAAACAAAAATGTCTTAAAGCAGGGATTATTTTTCTTAAAGGGTCTGCAGATAATAAGAAAAAAATAACTTAGAGAAAAATAAAAGGCAGAATTTCTTAAGTTGTATTTAAAAGTCTATAAGTATTATTACTTTTGCACCATAAATAATTAGCAAACTAAGGCAGGGCACACCAGCAGCTCTCTCTCCATCTCATCATACAGCTTCTCCAGCACGATGTCACGCTCGGATGTCGCCATGGCAGCAGCCTGGGTCAGCGTTTTACTCCATTGCTCCCATAATGCCTCAGGAACTGATCGAACCGCAACACACAGCGTCCTCAGACAGGCCTCAGCAAACAGCTGACAGAAGATGAGTTAATACGATTTATGAATGGCTGCACATTATTCATAGATGGATCTTTAAAGCACAACTGAAAGGCTGACTGAAAAAAGAGACCTTTTTTCAAGTGGAGATCTTTGGTGTTATCAATAGTCAGTATCTTACCTGCAGTAGATATCAGTCAGAGCAATTTCAGTTTAGAGAATCTGAGAGATGCTCTCATTGAAAAGTCAAGCAGACAGCTAGTCTGAGCAGAGCTAAGATCAAAGCAGGTTTCTGCTGTTTTAAACAACTTCACCCTCAAAAATGTCCATGCTGTTCATACGAACAGTATTTTATAAACATTTAAACTGCTGTTACTTTTGCAAAAGATAGTTATTTACACTAAAGACTGAGTCATCTACAGTCCATTACCATTATGGTTCACATGAAACACTTTCTGCAAATGTAGGAAAAGTGTTTGATGCAAAACTGATGAAGTGTAAAAGAAACAACAATTTTGTATCGGTTCAAGCAAATGTTAATTTATTGATTTTTACTACCTTAGTTTTGGATCAAATTAGTAACTCTCACAACAACACCTACATGTTCAATTTTGCACCATAACTCTATGGACACAAAGTGTATCAGTGGTAGTAATAAACTGGAGGTAATTCAGTGTTCAGTGTAAATAACAATGTAATGCTAAACTGATGGTGATGTAAGGGTTTATACAATGGCATTTGCATAAATCCCTGTGAAAATCCTCATGAAAATTATACCTGATATTCCAAACTGATAATGCTCTAAGTATTCTCTACTGCAGGTAAGATATAGATTACTGATAACTCCACACAACCCCATTTAAAAAGACAAATAAACAAAAAACAAATCTAAACTGTCTCTTAATAGAAGCAATGGACACACTATGTTCCCCTCCTTTTTTGTACAAATTGTAATCACTAAAATGAGACACCAAATGATTTATTTTAATAACTATTAACAGAACAACCTTTTTTCCTTTAGCTCAGTTAATGACAAGTACAACAGATTAGGAAGGGTGAGGCTGATTCAGACAAAAAGTAAAATGCACGACTTTACCTCCAGCGCTCTTTCAGTTCTTTCTTGATTTGGACAGTCCTTCTGTAGTCTCTCAAGGATCACAGTATCTGCTCCTTTACAATAAAGTTTTATCCCACCGTCTGGCTCCCGCACTATCAGAAACAACATAAAACCATTATGGATGTGCACCGAGTGGATTTATAACTTGAGGACAATTTGACAAGTTTAAATAGAGGAACCAGACAGCTGAAAGTACTAAAGAGAGCGCCCCTCACCCAGGACTGACATGCATCTCCTTTTGCTGGTGAAGTCTACCAATGCCAGCAGCTGATATTGGTGAGAGACACCCAGCTCTGAGACGACAATGAAATCTCTCGTCCTGGAAAGAAAGACCCAGCCAAGTTCCCTGGCTGCACCAACAAGAGCTTCCTCATCTGGGGATGTTGCCTGGTAAACCGGAGAGTCTGAAGGGATGTGATCAGAAGTCTGAGGTTTATCTAGGAGCAAGGCAACTTTAGGCTTTGAAGATAAGAAGTATTTTTTACATTAAAGTAAAGGTTTCAGAAGAATAATGCCAAAACACAGTTACCAGCATCATCACATATCAGAACCGAGCATATCAAAAGTCTAACGTCTTTACATCACAAACAATCTCACCTTCCTTCCACTGTGCCATGACAGTATGACATAAAGCCAGCGCGGTGAAGAACTGTCTGCTGATTGGACACTGCTGTCCTCTGAGCCTCTCCAAGAGGCTGGGGGCGGACATGTACAGACCTCCACAAGAAAACGGATTCCAGCTTAAATCCATGGGCTGCAGAATCAAAAGGGAAACAAGAAGATAGCAAAAGATCGGTTTTCAGTGTCATTACATTAGATAGGCAAGAGAAAACCTTAGAACTGAGCTGGAACTACAATACAGCTTATAATTAAAATAGAGCAATGCTAAAAAGGAAATCAAAGTGATTCTTGCAACACCATTACTTTGATTTACATCATAACATAAAGTAAAACAAATATTTTGGGTTTACTCTATCTGCAATAAAACTGCATTTTCTGTGGAAATACAGTGTGAATGCTGAGTTCTGAATCCTAAACTTTGCAGAAGAAGGTGAAACTGAGTTATTAAAGCCAAAAGAACCAGAACAAAGTAAATGTTAAAGGTAGCAAAAGGCTAGCTAATAGCTAAAAGTAGCAAAATGATAGCTTAAAGCTGTAAAACATTAGCTAAAAGAGGCAACGGGGTAGCTAAAATCTAACATGAACAAAAGGCTAGCAAAAAGTATCCAAGATACTAGCTAAGAAACTAAAAGTAGAGTAAGAAGACAGAAATAGAGCAAGTATGCTGAAGCAGATTTCAAACACAACAATGTTTCTGAACAAGTCAAAGAGATCTCAATGAATTTCTATGGGGAAAAGATTAAAAATAAAGTTCAATATTCTGAGAAGTATAAAAATATCAAAAACCAGAAGTCATAGCACACTATTCCTGAATGAGCTGAAAGTTTTGATTAAAATAACTCAATGCATGCAGAAATATGTTGTAGTTAGATTACAAAGAACCTTCAGAAAAACATAAACAGGAAAACTGAGCTGAGTCAGCATTCACATGATACATGCCAAAATCAATGCAAGAATCAGTGTCAAAAGGTGCATATTGGAGAGATCATATGTAATACCTTTACTTCCTCTGCTATGACTGATGCATCACCTATAAAAGTAGTAGAGATGTAACATTATATTCCATCACTTACAAAAAGATTAGAAATGAATGAAAAGTTAATTACTTGTACACAATAGATGAAAAAAACAACAACAACAAGAGAAGAAAAGAGCAAACATATAGACTGAACCAAGATGAAACTCAGGCATATGACAAATTGGTTCGACATGAGCCTTACAACAATTCAACATTTTTCTGCATGTACAACCAGATATCTAATGATTGGCATTATTGTCTCTTTAAATGAATATCCCAAAGTTGTTTTTTTTTTCTCCAGAACAATATTTGAAACATTACCTTTTTATGAATTGACTGTGCAGTTGCAGAAAATAGGATACGTTTTACATTGAGACTGAGAAAGGCTTGACTTCTGGACAGTTTCACAAAATATTCTGGACACAGACAGAACTATGCAATCATCAGCAGATAAATTGCACACACACAAAAAATATCTCTTCAAAATTAGAACACCCATTGAAGTTACTGTATTAATATGATGTTTATTGTAGCAGCTGATATGTCATATGTGCTTTACAGAGGAGAGGCATCTGGTATGACAAAAGACCACGTCCTAAAATGACTTCAAGCATCAAGCATAATAAATCAGTTACTTTGGCTCTGGTAAAAAGAAAATCTAGCAACAAATCATTAACTTATGACTCAAAAAAAAATTCTTCATGTGTTTGGAGGTTGTCTTTGCAACAAACCAAATACACATATTTGAAACTGGAAAATTGAAATCTCAAACCAAAAAAAGAAGCTATTTTGGCACATAACTAGTTTGACGAGGTTGTGAGGCAGTTCTATGCAGGACTTTGTTATAAAAGCTTTGTTTGTGTTACCGTAAATCTCCCCAGCGATGCAGCATTGTCTGAAAAGCAGCCGGTTCTGGGTTAGTGTTCCAGTTTTGTCACTCAGCAGGTAACCCACTTGGCCGAGCTCCTCGCTCAGTGAGGTGTTCCTGGCCTGGGCCGGTGCGTCCGCCTGCTGCCAATACATCTCCAGATCCCAGCCGATAAACTTGCTGTGGATTGTGTGGATCACCTCAAACCTGCAGGAACACATACCAACAGCAACAAAATGAGTGTGTTATTTCCTGACCTCTGACTAGTGATCGCACTGTCGGAACTAACGTGATGTAGAGTGCGATGGGCATGGCCGGGCTGAGGAGGATGATGTAACCCCAGTAGATGAGGAATCCGGTGTAGGCTGGAGTGCCGAAAACCGCCACAGCAGATAGAACCTCTCGTTGCCTTATGACCTGACTCGAGAACACACCACAGCCGATGGCGAGGAACAGAGCTATCAGCAGAACTGAAAGGACGATCTAAAAATACAGAACATGGACACATGCTGTTTCCAACCACTCCACGAGGTATTTGTCACCCTCCTGCACTTCACCCACTCACCCCGATCACAACTTTGTTGAAAACTCTCTCCAGTTGTGTCCTCTTCACTCTCAGCTTCCCGCAGTTTCTCAAGATTTTCGTGTCTGCGCCTAAAACAAACAAATGTTAACTGCTGCCATTACAGCAAAGTGATTCAGAAGGCCACTCTGCAGCCACGGGATTAAAGTTCAAGCTCTTGTGTCAGCAAGCCTCTGCCGATGTGCCCTTGAGCAACATGCTGAACCCCTTCCACTCCCAAGGAAGGTCTGACCTCCAGTGCCGAGGTCAGGGAATTTTCCTTGGCTGGGATCGATAAACTATCACATTATGTTTTTCAGAGATGTTGTCTCAGTCTCGTTTAAACTGTTAGAAGATGCTGAACTTTGAAAGTAAAAGCTGCAAACTTGTTTACCAGCAGGATTGCATTTGAGTCTTCATTTAACAGTTAAAAGAAAGAGGCAAAGGTTTTTGCCCAGGTCAGGCTAATAGCTAGCCAAATGAGGACACTTTTTTAAGTTATTTTTTTTATCGTAAAACAATTCTTTCTTAAAATGTCATACCAGCGTGAAAGAGCACTACATTAACTAATAATAAACCTCTACACTTTTGCATGAACTGTTTCTTTATTCTCAGCACCACCATCATCTATCTATCTATGGTCGGCACACGTACTTTCTAGTAGTAATAGAAGTGTTGGTTGAGATAACAACAGCAAATTAATCAAAACCTGAAAAATGCTAAAAAGGGGGGACTCGTTTGGCTAGAATAAAACATCTGCCATTTTCTCCATACTCTGTGATCTATGAGTGATAAAGTACTAACTAATGATAAGTATTTGACAGAACATCACTTCAAACTGACTAGGCTATCCTTTAAAGAAAGTGATGTGAAGGGTGAGGCTGGTTGGAGTTATGATAATGACATAAAAATTAATGAATGGTATAAAATACCATATAATAATCCAGAAATGAAAGGGTCACATCTGCCTGGTTTATTATTATCTGATCAGTCTTTACGCACCATATTAGTTACTGTCTTAACTAACTTCCATATTATAAAATGTATAATTGGAGGAGGTATAGAGAACAAAGTAAAAGTTGTTGGAAGCATTCAGTGAGCAGTATGGAAATGTTCTTTTTTTGCTCCTTAATCCTTAAATCCTTAATCGCATCTTTTTCTTTGAAGTGAATTCATCTTTCCACCAGTACCAGCATATATGGTTAGGCCGTAGGCAAATGTTGTGTTGCGAAGGACTGTTCCTCTCAGGAGGACGTGCTCGTTGTCCAGGATAAAAGTCTCCCCGCGCCAATGCAGCTGACCTCTGAAGTTGTACAGGCGGTTGTTGGGTTCCTCACAGAGCACCACACCTGCAGTTATAAAGGTTTCACCCATTTATTACTTTTTAAATGAGCACGACTGGAAAATCTTGTCAGAAACCTTTCATTCACCATCAAAGGCTCTGAGGGCCTCCTCTGAGGGCTGAGAGGTCAGCTCATCATGTGTAGTATTGAGTGCCTGCCGGTACTTTAGGTTGGTCTCACTGAAGAGAAGTAAAAAGAAACACAAAAAGGTTTACATTTAATAGAAAAAAAAATTAGCATTCAAGAAGCCAAAGTCATGTGAATCCAATATGCAATTTTTTATCTTATTGGTTTACTAGTCTAATAAAAGAAGCATACTGTATATTACAGTAAAGATTAACAGGAACTTATAGTCTCATAAAATGTATATGAAAGCTGGTTTATGTGTCAGATGTTCACAATTTTATTATCTAAAATGGCAACAGCAAGCATGACCCAAATGTGTCGTTCAGTTTTTTGCATTTCTTGTAAATATTTCTGTTATCTGTCTTGCTTACGATGCTCACAGTATTACCATTGTGTAATTGTTCATTTACTTAAATCTATTGAAAAACTACTAACCACTAAAACTATAAGCGTAAAAGAGTAAATACATGTTTCCTAAAAAGTCTGATAATTGGGAAATGAATCAAGCAGGACGTTTTCCATGAATTCTTCAGTGGTTTTAATGAACACATTTATTAGGCGGATTAGATTGTTTTACCCGTCAATATCAGCCGTTTCCACGTAACACAGACTGTGAGGCTCCGAACTGCACAGAAGAAGAACATCTGCCTGGGAGCGAGGAAAGATTTTAAAAACACACACAAAGGCGGATTTAGCTGGCAAATTGTTAATGATACAAACTGATTGTCTCAGTTTAAACAAAGCAAAACTTTAGTTTATGTGCTTAAAAAAAAGTGCTTTTCTATATAAGAGAAATACGTATCAGGTTAACTTATTTTCTTTTCCCATTTCACAGCACATTTGCAACAAAACAACTGAACTCCTTTTAAAGCTGGTCTTAGGATTCATATTTTTCTGCAGTCAGAGGCTCACGGGGATGACTTGGTCTTTGTGGATCCGCAGCACATCTCCCACACACAGGTCCTTCCACTGCTTTGCGCTGAAACTAAGAGAGAAATGATATATAAAACACAATTTGCATTTATAATTTGCTTGGCAAATTTACTGAACTTGTTCAGTTTTCAAATACAGCAACCATAGATATGCAGCACTGCAGTAGATGTCGTGCCAAGAATAAAACCTGCAATTGATCTCTTTAAAAAAAACACACAGCTATAAAAAAAGAGAAATTTGTTCAGTCATTATGTTTATTAAAAGGTTATTTTTAATACATGAGTAAACTTTTGATTTTTGCTCACCACTGTGAAAGCAGACGATCATGTATTTGCTTGTGTGTGCATCTATCTGTTTGTTTTTTTTGGGACTCGACCCAATTCAAGATGGCCACCACAACCAAGTGACCACAGGAAACACTGCTGCAGCTGAAATGCATTCCTTCAAAAATTACGACTTTTATTGTTTTTATGTATGTAGTGATAGTTTGCAGAATAGAATTGTTTGGTGAAGCCCAACAAATATTACATTTTACAGAAAGAAATGCTTTTATTGGTTGTGATTCTTTTAAATTTATGACAATTTGAAGACCGGTCCTGAATATACTCCTTTTATCTGCGTATTAATTTCCATCCATCCATTCTTTATCCGCTTTTTCTGAGGGAGTTGGTGCCTGTCTCTAGCAGAGGTGGGGTACCCCTTTCGACAGGTCACAAGTTCTGCATAATGTGACATTCTCAGATAGAAATTAAAGCAAAAATAAATAAATAAATAAATCTAAAAATGAATGAAGGTGTTATGAAGAGGTTTTTCTTCTGATCTGCATGGAAATATTTTGTTTTGCCCTGCTGTAATTCATGAAGGGACCATTCAGGATTTTACTGGTTTACACTTCATTAGAGATTCATTAGCGGACTGTTTCGAAGTAGAGCTGTGCTGACTCCTGAGAGAAGACCCCAGTGCCTTTGTCCTCACCTCTGGGAGATGAGTACGTCACAGGGTCGGGAGTTAATCTCAGAGTCAGAGCGTCTCCTTGCCTGAATCAGAGACAGAGAGACAAACAGAGACAAGTGGAAAGAGTGAAAAAGAGCATTAGAGGAAAGATGGAGACAGGTGACAAGGAGAGGGGATCAGAGTGATGGACAAGGAGCATGGAGAGAGGGAATGAGGGTGGCCATGAAAGGCGGAACAGGAGAGAGGAAGAAGGAGAGATGCCATTATGGGGCTCTACAGTGACACCAGCTGGGAGATTTACACCCTCCACTAAATGATTAGTCAATAAAGAGGGGTCAAGCAAGCGTTTCACCCAGAGCTGTTAACGACCGTAACTCAGTGATGCACTTAACCAGAGAATTCTCCATGCAAAACATCACGCCTGCATTTAAAAGAAAAAGCTTTAATGATAGGAAAGAAAATTAATGCTGCGGGGATGACTGGGTTTGTCAATGAGGAGAGGACAAGGAGTCAATGAGGACAATGAAGGAGAGGAAAGGGAGCTCAAACAGACTGAAAAGCCAAGATCATAAACACATGCATGAGGCCGGTCATATTTGTACTGAGACCAGGAGGGATACATCCAGCTCAGGCTGTAGCAAGAACTTACTAAAAAAGATAATCTTACCATGTCGGTGACGAGGTCTTTGAGCCCCCTCACGGTGAGTACGGTGAGCAGCGGGATGATTGTAATGTACCAAGGTATAGATGAAATTGCTGGAATACACTGGAAACCACATCCAAGCATGAGAACATAAAAAATGGGGAAGGACAGGAGATTTAAACCTTGCAAACCACATCCAAAGTCTTAAGTTCTTTATATTTTTCTCCTAAGCAGCCAGACTTACTTACAGATCAAAAGTTTTTCAAGCTTTCTGAAGGTTTTCCAAAGTTTCAAAGAGGAATGTTAGTTTAACTCTGACCCATTATTCATTCAGGCAGAAAAAAGGCTCCTAAACTCAAGGGAGGAGCCAGTGTTGTGTCAATACAAGACAAAGGCTTTTTTACCAGCGACACATTTTGCTAAGTTGAATCTATTTAAAAAATATCAAAGATAACACAGTTTGACACATAAAATTATATTTTAGCTCCAACAAAGTGATTCCCTAAAAGCTATTAGCTGAAGATTTGATGTACAGATGATCAGCTAAAGAATAAATCATCTGTCAGGTCTAGAGTCAAGTCCGTGATGGAACTTTAGATCAATGTAATGTGATTTTATTTTTGTGCTGTTGTATTTTGTTTAAATAAAGGTTGTTAATCTCATGCGTGCTCTGTGCAGGTCAGATAGAAATGTTTGAGATAAGAATGATGTCTGCACTTTGACAACAACAGCAATAAAGGGGTAACAATCCCCTCATAAATAGCTTAGCTGTTTGCTTTTTGTTAGAAAAAGGATTCTGAAAATAAAAAGCAGCTAAAGTCCAAAGAAGGACTTTGTAAGAGCTTCAAAAACTGTTGATCAAGACTACTTTGCAGTTCTGCCTCTAAGGAGCCAGACTTTCTATTAATCTTCAAACTCAGACTAAAATTAAAATACTTTTTTGTTTGTTTGTTAGTTTAAACCCTGAAGGTGAGTTCATGAGCTCAAAGCATCTAATTTATTTAGATTCAAATCTTGTAAAAAGCATGATGGCAGCAGATTCTATATCTGACCTGCAACACCATCATGAGGAGGAAGTAGAGATTTGCCGCTCGCTGGAACTGTTCGAAAAGCGTCAGGGGCAAGAAAGTCAGGGGGGAGTACTTGTGGCTGCGCACCACATTGTCCTGGCAACCAAAAAGGAGGAGCAACAAAGGATGAATGCACACAAAAAACCCCGACAAGAAACAAAGAAATTAAATAGAGCAACATAGTTATCTGAGTCTAAATCTTCGTACATCCTAATGTGTGTCAGCATGTTTTATGTGACTTACAGAGTATCGCCCCCATCTGAAGCACAAAAAGGATTTCTTCTGTTTCTGTTTCTGGTAGTGACGGCTGTTTGCTCTCACCTCCCATGTGAAGCCTAACAGGACAGACCTTTGGAGCTTAGAGACTTTTGTCATGTAATGGCTTTAATAGCATGTGTTAATAGGCAGAAGTCTCTACTGGAAGGCATTCTTCTATCCCCCCAAAACTTTTCAAACAGCAGCTATAAAAACTTTAAAACTTTTTTGTACAATAGCCATTTTACCCTAAACTGGTAGGCATTAATTAAAATATTATAAATGTTATGTTCTATTTAGATACTGAATCATTTATTTTTTTATATAAACATGTCTGCTGTGAAAAAAAATGACCTATCAGTAAATAAGGAATACATGCATATAGTCGAGATTTATGTTCATCGGCAAAACAATGAGCTTTTCATTTCAAATTCAAAACTTCAGCTCACATTCTCCAAAATGGGTCTGATTTTAACCTCAGTCAAATAAAACAGCCCTTATTGGTAGCGTGGTAGCAAGGTTTTTATAAGATAACACCTGACTATGTAATGTCTGAATTCCACAGCCTATGAGGTTTTCACCAAATGACCCTGTTACTCTTCATGAAAATAAACCTGCTTGAGTGATTTCATCTAACAGTGCCTGGAAATTGATTTTTTTTTTCCACGACAGTAGGTGAAAAAAATTAAGAAAATTAAACACAGAAATCAAAAGTGACGCTTACCTGATTCCATATCTTCCTTGGCGTTCAAGGTGGGCAGAGTTGGGCGTTTACGCATCCTGGAGATGCTACATCAAGTAGAAAACAGAATGGTGTGGCATGCCTCTGAAGTGACGTGCCTTTACCAGTTTTGTCACTTATTACCCAAAGGTGTTAAACTTACATGGATTGTAAGACAGACGGTCAAAAGTTACTTTCGCCAAACAGTCTTCATCCAGTGGTTGGTCATCGGAGGTCCTTGATTAACTACTTTAAAAACATAACATGTCACTAAGGTAAAAGATTTTGTCCTAGTCTCCTCTGTGATGAAAAATGGTGAAATGCAGTGAGTTTTTGCTCAGAGGTGGTGAAAAAGATAAATATGAGAAAGAGGCAGGTCAGATTTTAAGATTAACATCAAACCTGCAGGTTTTCTATACCAAACTGATTCATCAGCACATGCAAATATTTACCTGCAGCTTTAAATCTTATTCATCTGGTCACATCTGTTAATCATACAAAGAGAAGAATGAAGGCCGGTAAACAGCAAATTGGATTTTTCAAATTAACTACAGTTTGAGCAGCACAGTATGAATAGCTCCATACATTCAGAAAAAACTTACCTGCACTCTTTTGTGCGCCCTTGTCAAACACTCGCAACAAGGTGACATAGCTGAGATATGATTCAGGAAGCTCCGGTGACCACGGCTAGAGAGCAACGCAAAGCGTTTACATCAGAATTCTGCACCTGCTTTGCAAAAAACAAATCATTTTCAATTCATCTCACTCCTTAATGCTCGGGCAACATGAAAACCTCGCCGCCACACCCTGGTTTTTGTCCCAGGTGAACATTACAGCATTGCACACTGTACTCCCTGTGCACACTCACCTGAGGAGAGAAACAGCAATGAAGAAGAAGCGAAGCAGCTTTGAGGCTATCAGTATTTTGTAGAATAACTCAGGGTGATACTAGGCACAGTGAGTGATCATTGCCTGACCTAAATCTCTAATGTGCCCTACAAAGCCTGACAATAAGAGAATGGTGCTACTGTATAGGAGAAGCACTGGGACTATTGGTTTACCAGCGTGTGAAAGCTGTGAAACTTTGTATTCAGACAAGGCATGCTCACAGACACCAAAGCTTTTAAATGCTCTGTATTGTATTATTGTGTCGTTCCAGTGTTTATACATCAAACCTGATCAAAACCATGCACAGCCTTGCAACGTTTAAATCCAAAACTAAACTTTACCTAGTTTGTAGAGAGGCTGCATTAAACAGTGGTGTCCCTCGCGTATGCAAACATCCACACCTTATTTATGTAACATGAAAAACAAATCATCAAATACATGTACATAAGAATTACAATAAAAGTGAAGGTTCCACTTTATGACTTTACGTTTGTATTAAAGCTAAATAAAAAAGGCCAGCTTTCCTTTTGTTAACTTTATTTGTCATCAGATATTCCTGGTATGACTGCTTGAGTCATATATTTAGGGGCTGTTCAATAGGCATTCCACCTTTTCTTAATGGATCTAATGCCACCTGGTGGAGGTGAGCATCCACTGCAGTTTAACACTCATTCAGAGGTCAGAAAGGGTAACTTTGTAAACAATGGCAGCTCCGAACAAAAAGCCGTTCACTGAATTGATGCTCACAAAATGTCAGTTAAATGCACTATTTGTGGTTTCATATCTCTTTGTCTCATTTCTGTTCCCTTAGTGAGGTTGCCTCCCACAAAGGCCACACACTAACACCTGAACGTGTGTGTATCTTATGTCTAATACGAGTCTGCCCGTGGATGCACGTACATATCTGGGGCAATCTTTCCTATCTATATTTACAGCTGGGTTGTGCAGCAGAGTGGTTAAGGTGATGCACCACTGGTGTGGAACGGACGCTCTTAGGCCTCTGCAGACACATGGCAGTAGCTGGGCCCCTCCACAGTTTAACTCTTTGGCCAAACCCCACAACGGCGTTTGCAGTGGAGATTCACCACATCGAGTCTGCAAGCTCAAGCTAAAAATACTCCCAGCTAGAAGCTGAATTCCACCATTTAAAACCTCCAAATTAATGTTAATTAAATCCCAATATATATTTTTTTTTTGTCAAATTAAAAAGGAAACTCTGATACACCTTGATATTCTGAAGAGAAAGAGCCCCGCTTCATGTTATATCTGTGACTGACGAGATAAAAAATAATCCGAACTCAATCGATCAAGTCCACGGACCAGAAACCAAGCTCTGTTCAAACTAAAGCAGCTTCTTATTAATATCAACACATCACACATTCTTGCAACTAAGGATGTCATTTCACACACACGCACCAGTTCTAGCTAAGATTCACAGTTATGCTGCCACATCAGCAACAAGTGCAAAATACAAGAGGTGGAGATGACAAATGTTAGCTTCTTCATTTTAATGGAAATAAGCTGCTAAACGTGAAGTGGCTTTAAAGTTACAGAGACCCTACGCTAACCAGGATGCTACATGTCTGACTAGACCATAACAGACCATAATTAGTTGCTCTATCAATTCAGTCAGTGTATCATAAACAATTTGTAGTTATTCAATTTCTTGCCATCAAGTGAGTGCCAGTTTGTTTTGACAAAACTTACCATTACTTAACAGCATGAAGTCATTTATTTAGCGTTGATATATGGAAAACGTCCGACTCAACCTAAAATACACACAAAATTAATTTTCTTCATCTGTTTACAGACATTTATTACTAAATAAAAATGATAGTCTTTTGGAGTGTATCATTATAAACTGTGTAATTTGACTGAAGCACAGCAGGAACTTGGTGTTACATGTCATCGACACATATGTAGCACCTTTTAAATCTGATTAGCTTCTATGAAGTTTTATATTTCGCAATGTGTTTGACACCCACTCGTTCAATTCCTCAAATTCCCCAAATTCAGAAAAGCCGCACATGCCACAAGCATATTCTACGTGCAGAAAAGAAATATGTTGCTGTAGATTCTGATGGTTTATTCATCCAGACACTAAAACAAAAAAACAACATTTTCTGCCTCCTGTTGACTTTAATGCTCTGGTGACTGGTCCACATACTGAACTGAAAATACTGAGCCCATAGGTTTACCTGGCTCCAATGAACTGAAACAAACAAGGAAGTTTGAAAGATAAACTTACAAAAATGCAGCCAAACACAAAGTGTTAGTGAAGGGTCTCAACCAGGACATCTTGAAAGGCAACAGAACCTTTTTTGTTCTTGGTCCTCTGAGCTGAAAGGCTTCTTCAGGTCTGATCGAGGTTCAGGAGCTCCAGGTTTATAAGTCACTGTTGGAACAACAACACCAGTGAATCACTGACCCACCCATTCTTTCTGTGAATTGTTTATGTTCTGTGTTGCTGCCACACGTTACAAAGTGCCTTGGAAAAAGAACCAACCCAAAACCTACCACTTTCTTTATTCGTTGTAGGCTTTTCCTCATTCATGGTACACAACTAAATGACCTCCTTCATTCTTTTCTCCTCTTCCAAAATGTGTCTTTGAAAAAGATCTTTATCTTTAAGATGAGGTGGACAGCTAGGTTTTGGCCTGAAGAGCTGGCTGTCTAGTGCTGTGTCATGCACTTTGGTTGTAGAGGTTTGAACAATCCTTGCTGGGATGAACCAACTTCTGTTTGAGGATCCCGTTTGTTTTTTTAATGTACCAGAATGTTGAGTTTGGAGGAAATCCCTCTGAGTTTCTCAGTTGCTCCTGAAACATTTGAGATAAGAGTACTATTTGAAGCTTTTCTTTTCCTCCTTGTTCGGTTCTGTGGAGTGTTATCAAGGCTTCCTGGCTGACCAATATGTATAGTAATCGTGCTAAAGGGCGGAACGAACTCCCCCTCCATCTAAGACAGGCTTCTTCATTGTCTGCTTTTAAAACTCTTCTTAAAACCCAGTTTTTTTCTTGGCTTTTAACCCTTTGTAAAGAGATATTTTATTCCATTTTTTTTGCATAGATTTTATAGTTTTGTCTGATCTTATGTGTCTTACTATGTATTTTGTCCCTTGTGAGCCATGTTTTATTGCTGACTCTGTACAGCACTTTGGTCCTCTGTGGTGTTTTAAAGCTGGTCTAGAGTGAGACTGGAGCTGTTGTTCAGAGTTTCTTCTCCCAACACTTGCTTCCTGAACATTCTTACTGCCTACTGTCAACCCAGATGACAATTTCCCCTTCAATTCAGAAAAGAAGTCCAGTTGTCCTCTAAGCTCTTGGGATCGCCATGTCCTGGATGACTGATAATCTGCACCAAAATATTTCCTCTACCTAATACCTATGGTTCTTCTTCCCAGGCAGTTTCACAATCATTCAAACTTTGAAACGTGCCTGCAACACCTCACATAAACAACTCTAAAATGAGTCACAGGAAGAGTGGGGGATTTATCTGTGATTGTACCAACAGGGGCTTGTAAACAGAACTCTGAGCCCACGATCAGAACTGAAGCAGTTCATACAAAATATGAAACATCTTCAAGAAATAGGAAAGTCCAGTTGTCTTCTGTTAAACTCTTAAGACTTTCAAACACAAAATAACACACAGAGTAATCCAAATTCAAATCCCAGACAAATTGCTGTAAAGAACAAAGTGAATAAAATGCTCCTACACACAGTCATGTTCATATTTTTTCATTTTTTATAAATGCAGCATATACATATACATAAGGAACGGGGAGGAGCTCAGGGTCAAAGTGACTCGGGTCTAGCTGTTCTATTACCTGGAAACACAGCCACAGTGAGTAAGATTATGTTGCTGATGGTTTATACAAAGTAAGCACAGAGGTCAAGACAGCTTTCTGTTCAGCTTTGCAAAAAGAAACAGCTGTAAAGTAAGGTCAGTTGCATTAAAAGTGACAAACAAAGTACCCTCTGTTTTTTAAAAAAGAAAGGTTGAAAAGTTTTAATTTGCCTGGCTTGTCATCCAAACAGGATAAATAGGAAACAAAAGCTCTTGATCACATAGGGCACCAACAGATTTGCTTGATGTCAGCGTGTACTCGCTCATCTTTTTTTTTATCTGACAGGATCGCAGCTCAGCGTGACCCTTTGAGCACATCTTGTCTTCAGTGTTGTGAATGTAAGAAAGCACTTATGGCTCAGAGGCCTGTAAGCCTGCCATGTGACTGTACAAAGGACCCACTGCAGTTGAGGGTGAAGAAATGACATCCTCCTAGCTCGCTGAGGCTCAACTTCCTGTAAAAAGTGGTTAACAGCTCAGCTGTGAGTTAAGGAGCAGGAATCAGGCCAGCAGAAGTCAACCTAAACAATTAGACAAATGACCCCTTTAAAACAAAAGAAACTGGTTTTATATGGCATAAAAAACATGTTATGTAGATTAAAGTCAAGCCATAGCAAAAAAATAAAAAAATAAAATACAAAAAGAGCAGAGAGGACAGCAAGTTGCACCAAGTAGAACATAGGTTAGGTGGGAGTTTGAGGAGTGGGGTGGTGGGTAACACAACAACATCAAAGTTTACAGGAACAAGTATTGTGACTATCTGCCTGTGATGAGTCACCAAGTGGTAAAACTTTCTTAAGTGAAATGTGTGGGTGAACATAAACATGTTTGACAAAGCATTGCTAAGAGCTTTACGATCACTGGAAGAAAAACTGGCAAAAAGCGTCTTCGTTCTAACCAAACCTGTCGGATTAAAACCCTATTGAACCAGTGCCAGACTTACGGAGGAAATCAGTGCACAGCAGCGGTTAGATGTGCTGAAGATTTTGTCCATGGTATTGTAAAATGTACGATCAGTGTTCATATCGTTCCCTTTAAAAACAACTTAACTAAAACAACTACAAAAAACTAAATAGAATTACAAGGATTATGTTACACTTTATAGATGTTTTATCTGAGATAGGATAATAATGTTTACCATCATATTTATATATTTAATACTGCATATTGTTTTCTGCAGTGACCAGATAATGTGTTGTGCTCAGAAGCAGGAGGTAAAAAAGGTTAAAATTTCTACCTGAATATGATTTAAAGGTTGGGACAGTGACTCTTGATGAGTAGGTGGATGGATCTTTAGATATATTACTAATGGGCCCACCACCAGCAAGGGTATGAGGGGTTCTTGTATTGGTTGCTATCATTAAAAATGCACTATTTCTAGACTAAAGGATAATTCCCAAACATGTGTTCAGCTCATGGGAGACAAGTTCTTTAAGAAAAGTTCCTGAAGTCTAAGCCAATACGTCCTTTTGTGTTTCCTTGTAGCTTTAAAGCCCATCTCATTTACCTTGTTCTTCCTCAGTTCTCCTTTTCTCCGTTCTTTGTCCTTCGATCCAAGAAAACCTCCTGGAAAAATTTCTCAGTGCCTAAAATTCATCTAGAGAAGAGAGAGCCGAGAAGAGAGGAGGACATGTTAGACTAGATACACCGACAATAAACTGCAAACAGCAGGAAAAGACAATGCAGCTGTTTCGTGCCGTAAACGATGGCACAAAAACAACAGTGTCTCAGTTTTATGATGAAGGCTATCTCCCCTCCTGTGTTCTGTGGAGGCAACAAATCTTGTCCAATTTGAAAAATTAAAATACTGACCCGGGTCCAATTTGAGCAACACTTTTTTTCTTTGAAAGCTTTCTATCTCATGTTACCTGGAATTATCCTGAAAAAAAAGCTTCTTTACCCTTTAGCAAAGACAACACTGAACCATGGAAAACATCATAAAGGGTGGTTAATGAATGGCTAAAAGTGAAAGCACGGAATGATCTCCCCTCCCAAAAAATTCTTGTCAAATGTGAACTGCAGTGGAAGCATCATGCTGTGGGAATGGTTGTTATCGAAGCTGCTTGTTGGGGCTTGTTTTCATGACTCAGGCACAGAGTTTACACTTCAGCGTGGTAATGACTCCTATTAAATCAAGTTTATTGGAGAGTTTAGGATATGAATCAAAGATCCCCGCAGAGTGAAGGAGCAGGAGTCGTTTTGCTTTTAGGAATAAACACAAATGAGTCACCTTTACAGAAAGCATTGTGATTTATTTCATTTTGAAACAGGCATTATCTTTCTGCCATAAATCCTTATTACAGAACTGGGAAGAAACTTTGAATACTTTGAACAGATAAATAAATTTTAAAAAGCAACAAACTTAGACATTCTGCCAAACAATTACAAAATTATGTATTTATATGGCATAATAAAAAGGTCAGAAAACTGAAAATGAGTCATTAAAATAACTGAACTTCTTTACATCATTATTCTTTGTTTAGTGTTTACCAAGAGGGTTAAGGAAACGTTCACAAAATATCCTAAGAACCTCTGGTTAAAAACACAAATAACCAAATGTGCTTTTGTTTGTGAATTTTAAACTCACACAGCCCAGATTTAAAATATATTTATTTCTTTAATGAAAACATCCACTTTTGATCAATTACTTAGAGATGACTGCATATAAAAGGAGAGAAAATATGAATAATGAACAAAGTGGCTTTCACTAACTGTGTTAAGTAGCATTAAAGGTATTTACCAAACTGGTCATTGCATAATCCTATAAAAATCTGAATATTTACTTCTCAAGAAAAGTCATCCAGATGAAGAAACCATCTGCAACGTGCAGCCAGGATGTGGCTGCTGCAGGTAGTCCCACCATGACAGACCACAAAAGTTTCTGATCATGTTCTTTGTCAATTAAACATCCCCAAAAAGACCAGTTTCAGTCAGAAGTGTGCAATAAAACACATTTATAACATTTCAGACTTGTTTTTCCCCACCTTCAAATCTTTTGGATGTCCCGGCATCTATAAGGACTTGTTCCAGTTATTGTTGGAAGTTGTGTTTGTTTCCCTCTTTTTATTAGCCCACGAGGAAGGAACTGATCAGACCTGCAGTGTTATGACCTCTCTTTAAAAAATCTGAGGGACCGACTTTAAAATCTGACTGTTGGAACAAGGCAGAGTGTGGCCTGTGTGGTTACTCTGAGTCACACAGAAAAATCTGCTGCTTTTTTTTTTTTTTAAACAACCCCAAACCTGATAGAAATCCCTCCCTCTTTGCATTGTGGTGGTATTGTTTAGTGCGGTTGTGCCACTTGGGGGAGGAGGGGGGGAATCTATGCATGAGGTGAGAGTACTGTTATGAAAATGGTACAATTAAAAACAAAATCTAATGTTGGTGACAAGTGAAGATGAGGCTAAGGGATACTCGGGGACAAAAGGGTTAGATCAAACAGGAGGGATGCAGAGGTTGTAGTTTGCTCCACTGAAGATAAATGGATATCAGAAACACTGAAGATAGAAACAGCCTTACCTTACAGCTGACAGCAAAACACCAGGTGATACTTGCAACAAAAATAAAGTTGAGTGCCAATGCAAACTCAAACTGATGTTAGACGACTACTGGTGATACTTCTGAAAGTACCAAGAAAAGTAGTAAATATCCTTGTTTGCATGTAGTTGTTGCTGTTCAATATTAGGCATAGACTGCACAAATGTTGCTGGAAGTAATTCAAACATTTTAAAGTTTACATTAGGGAAAAAAAATGTCAGACTAACAAATTAAAAGGTTTGCATCGCTGCAGTTTAAAGAGGAAATATTGCTAAAGTTTAGCTTTAGCATCATGTCAGAAAGAAGTAATATTTTGATTTCTGACGTTTCTGAATCTGATTTATTCTAAAAAAGGGGAGGGGGCACTTATTAAAATCTAATCTAAACCCTTTGGATCACATCAGCACACAGGTTCCCGGAACTCAGGTCATGAACTAAACTCTTCAGGTTTTAGGTTTCTATATTGATCAGTAAAAGCACAGCTGAAGTAAACTAATGTTGTGGCCATGCGTGCGGAAATTTAACTAATTTAACTACCTGCAAACAACTGTTCAGCGAAGAATTCAACTTCACAAGAACAACAACTAGGTCAGTGAATTCATACTGACTCATCTCGCGACTGAGATCTCACCTGTTGCTTCAATCGTGGCCACAACAAAGCCCTATAGTTGCCTGATCGTTTTCCAGAGCACAAGGAGGGGGGAGAGGGGGCGGGACATGCAGTCCGAGGACGCGGCGCCATTGGCTGGGAGCGCACTAAGGGAGGCTGAGCGCAGCGTCGCCCAGCTGCGGAGCGCTCAGCAGCACCTCTGCGCGAGACTGACAGGCGCTCGCAAAGCTCTCCGGGGGGGGCTCAACATTGCAACTCCCACAGTCCTGCGAATAAAGCCGTGTGTGTGAGAGAGTGTGTGCGTATGTGTGTCAGGAATTACAGCGGACTTCTTCCCTGCATCCAGAACCCGGCATCCTCTCAGGTGTCCTCCTCTCGTTCAGGTCAGTGCGCAGTGTTCTCCTGCTCGAGTTTGTTTGCTTGACTTGGTAACGTAAAGGTAAATGACTGATGACTACTTCGGCTCATTAACTAAGATTAAACGCACAGGTTGTTGCTTTGTTGTGCACTTGAGTCGCTCAGTCGTCCGTGCCAAAGAAAACAAATCAGGTTCTCTGCGCTCACTGCTAAACTCATTAACTTTAAACGTTTTGATTCTGGTCCAAATCACTTAGCAGAGTTGCGCGTGGGTTTCTGATGAGCGCAACCTCTAACTGTATTAGTACTGTACTGAATGCTAGCTGCTTATAAATAAACATGTCACACATTTCCAAAAATAGCCGATTAAAGAGCAGATAAATTTACCACGTTTGTGTTTTGTAATTCTTAAATTTAACTTCATGACATGTGAAGGCCAAAATTAAAACTGATGGTAAATTCCACAGCCAAATTTGTGTCTTTACATTTATTCTCTTTATTTTGGGTAACTGTCTGTGTGAACTAAAGAGAAATTGATTCCCTTTTGATGCAGTGCCATGTCCGCCTCGGCGAGCCCTGAAGCCTCATGCCCTTCCTCCTCATCCTCCTCCTCAGTGGAGAGCAGCGGATTCCTGGAGCCCGGCTCGGACCGAACCCTGTTCCCCGTGACCCGGTCCTCCCTGTTGCCCCGACGTCTCATGCGACTGCGGGCCTGCAGGAGCCACTTGAGCCCCGCGAAGCGACGCAAGAGGGAGATGATCCCCGCCGAGAAGAAGGACGCCGCCTACTGGGACAAGCGGCGCAAGAACAACGAGGCGGCCAAGCGCTCCCGGGAGAAGAGGAGGTTCAAAGACCTGCTGCTGGAGGGCCAGCTGGTGGCCCTGAGTGAGGAGAACGCCCAGCTGCGCGCTCAGATGCTCAACCTGCAGTACCACTCCAGCCTGGAGAAGAGCAAGCCTCCCTGCCCCGCGTCGCCCGCATCAGTCCTGGCCTCTGCGTTGTCTCACAGTCCTGCTCTCCTCCAGGCGGGACTCTGGGCCCCCGTCGGGACCAGGTCACCCGCCGCAATGAGGCAACAAGAAGCCGCCGTGCACCAGCTAGAGGCCACGATTCCTTGCTTTGGCTCAACCAGGAGGGGTTTTAACCCCCTGGGTCATCACTACCTCATCCCGCAACCAGACGGGCCCTGCGTGCTCCCTCACGGAGCACTTCGGGGGCCCAGAAGGCCAGCGGAGGCGGAGGTGGACGCCCAGCGACAGGTGTCTTCCAGCGACGACATTCCCATCGCTGCCGCCGCGCCCCCACAGACTCTCTCGTCCGTGTCGGCGTTTCTGCCAACTCTCGACGCGCTCCAGCACGCCCCCGCCGCCCCGTACCCGCCTCACAGCTGCGTCGTGCCCCACCTGAACCACGCCACGGTGCTGCCCTGGCAGCCCTCCTACCTGTCCAAGCCGAACGTCTTCCCCGGCCTGCCCGTGCACATCCAGGGGAGGCAGCAGGGCCCCGGGCCCGGCGCGGAGGAGCACATGCAGAGGGGGTTCATGAGGCGATTCAGCGCCGTGCCCTGACCTGAGATCAGTGCGGGAGTCCGGCAGGGAAGCGAATAAAGCTGACAAGTGATACTAAAGCCATGTGAAATAAACTGCATTTACGCAGGAAGAGCTCGTTATTTTTTCAGAGAACCTTCATCAGACGAATTGTTTGATTTTTTTTTAATGTAAACTATAATCAAACACTTTACTTCCCCTTATCTACGTTCAAGATTAAATTCGCAGCAAACACACGCTTACTTTCAGCAGTTTGATGAGCTTCATTTAGAGATTGGAGCTGCGTTTCAACATGTACTCTGTTCTGCTGTCACAGCCGTGTCATTGTACCACATTAGGCTGAGAGGGTAATAGGATTTTGTTGACATTATATAGTATAATGTAAAAGGGTCTAGATGTAAATAAAATTAAATAAATTACTGATACAAGTGTTATGGGGGGGGGGGGGTGTAATTTCATCGCAGTTTCGTCATCTTTTTGTGCTTGTGGTAAAAAAAAAAAAAAAAAAAAAACATAGGCGACTGCACCAACGAAACTAGGTGTTTACTAAGTTGGTATTCCCCTTTATCCCCACTGCGTGATTTCCCAGCACCCTTCGATTCAATGGAAAACCAAACCTCCACCTGTTTAGGGCCAAAACAAATGTAAATATATTCATGACATATTGTTATAAACAAACAAGCAAGCAAAGAAACAAAAATACATACTGTATGTAATAATGAAGCATACAGAAAATAGTCCAAATAGCTTCAGATCATTTCTGAATGAAAACCAGCATGGTGTGTCTTTTAATAGCTATAAATATTTTTATATATGTTTATCTTGCTGAAATATGCTCTGAAAATCAAAATAAAGTGTATTTTAAACGTCTGAGGCCAGGTTGGTTCGGAAATAAAGGATCAATAAATAAAAGATCGATACTTTTAAACTTTTGTCGTTTGTGATTTTACAAACACAAGCTTAAATTGATGCTCATTTGAAAGGCTTTAGTTCATTTATAGACCCATATTCATATAAGACCCCGTTCATCTCTCAACACTGTAGTTAACCCATCAACAAACTTTAGTTATTTACAAAAAAAAAAAACTTCTCAACACTCTGGCTGTTATAGAGCTTTTAAAATGCTGACTATTCGTATTATTATAATAGGATGATTTATATATCAATTAGGACCTAAAGTCCAAAGTAAACATTGCTCCTGGTCATTAATAATCTTGAATAAAAACTCGTGTTGAATCCAGCTCGCTGTATGTTCCAGCAGAGGGCGCTATTACACAAATGGTGGAAAGAAGCAGAACTCCAAAAGCCAACCTCTGCAGAAACCTTTTGCTAAATATAAAACTATTAAAAAAAGAAAACGAACACTTTAATTTACCTGATATTTCTGCTGTAATCTCAGAGCTGTTTAAAAAAGAGCAAACATCGCATTTGCTTTGGTTCTCATCTTGGTTTGAATTTAAACTTGTAAAGAAGCTCATTCTTCTGGAGCTTTTATGCAAGGACATGTTGAAAGTTATGCAGTCTTTATCACGACAGTAATTAAAAGAGTCTGTGGGGTGAGTCATCTAATGAATGCTCTTTTTAAACATTAAAACCTCATCGCAACAGGAAGCAAAATCTTACATGTAACACCGCCTATACATAGAAATGTGGGCTGAAGAAAAAAAAATGAAGTTACAATTCTAATTTGCATGATTTTTTTCTATCACAGCTGCATATCTAGGCAAAGGCACAAGCTGCACAAGGAACTGCTTAGGGCCCCCAGGTCAGCAGGGGGCCTCCAAGAGCCCTTAACCACCCACAACAGAGATGTTGACGTGTGGTTCAGTCGACATTAGTTGTAATAATATAAAAAAATCTTCATATTTTGCTGCTCAAAAAGTAATTTAGCTCAGTAAGGCCACAGAATTATTATGGAAACTAAATATCACAGAAAAAATGTCCACAAATGAGCAATTTATTTCAAGTTTTACAAGGTCGATTTGAGGAATTCATCATTGGCTCACTATATTAAAACTAGTTATGCTGAATGCACAAAGAATGAGGCATTGACAACATAAAGGGATGTTAGCGACGTGGTGGCGTGTGGGTGACGGGCTTAACTGAAAGGGGCCCTCCATGGGAAATTCTGCTTAAGGCCCCATCCAACCATCCAACCTCAGACCGGCCCTACACAGCTGGATGCCCTAAAGACAGCAAAAATGTGTTGCACAAAAAAGCAGAAACAAACGTTTAAACAATATCAAATATGACACACACTCACACACACGCTGGTAAGTCTTCGACACTTCTGTATTTTCTGTGAATCTGAGACAGATTCAATTTATTTAAAACTCATGCAAGAAAAACAAAACAAGATATGTCACTTTGGTTTTCTCCTCTCGATTGCGCTTCATTCAGTCACATTTTTGCGTTGGTTCTGTGGTTTATATCTGAAGCTGCCTTTTTTGCAACCACTACAACTCCAGCAGTGACTTTGCTCTTGAAAAAGAATTAGGTTAGTGTTTGAAGTGTTCAGACAAAATATAAATAAACAAAACAAAACAAAAAAAAAAAACCCAACAATGCAGCTATGCAGCTCGACGGGTATAAAGACAATAAGAAGACATGTATTTAAAATAACTGAACAAGTGTCCTATTAAATTCATGCTGTGTTATAATACATCATACAAAATGTGTCAGAGAGCAGTTTCATATGGAGGGAAGACCCTCTATGTTGGCCACTGACACCACAATACGATAGAGGGGGGAGTCAGGTGCTTTTCGTGTCACAGAGAGGTGGACAGTCAGAGTTAAATACAGGAAAACAACACAACGAGTGAGAGAAAGCATAGAAACATTGAGGTAAGTGGGCTGATCTGAAAGCAGCAAGCTTCTGTGATCTCCCTCCTCTGTTTATATGAATTTTAACTACCTGATACAATCTCTTAGAAGAGATCAGTGCTCAGAATTGTCTATTCATGCTGATGTGCGAGCAATTCGGCTCTTGAAATCGAAGTCATCGGCTGCTCGGCGTCAATCTTCTGCTTCAGTCGAAGGTAAGATTCTGCTCATGTAAAGTGGCTTTGACCTGCTTTGGTAGCATCAGATGGACTGGGGGAAGGAAATGGCAGAAGTGCAAGTGACCAATATTAAAGCAGAGTCTTTATCTTGTGGCGATCACAGCTCATTTTAATGAGATGTCGCTCAATCGGTTTTAATTTGAAGTCTTTTTCAAGTGCGTTCAGAATGTGAACTTGTTGTAGTCAAAATCTGTTTAACTAATCACAGCGTATATCAGATAAAAATGCTATTTTTTTTTTATCTGACTAGAAGTGTTTTAGGAAGAGGAAGTGTTTCTACGTTGTAAAATTAATCGAAGGCATTAACTGAACTGTAAAAGAAAACTTTTTTATAGGTTGTCCCGCAGTTTACAGAACACCAAACAACTCTTTACAGAAAGTTAGCAAAAGTTATACAATCCGTCAATGAGAAGGAGAGTTTTATCAAGGCGTAAGCATACATCACATCAGCTGACAGTCTGCCACAATCTGACTCTTAAAATGTTCCTGGCAAATGATCTGAGGTTGTCTAAAAGCTTAAGATATTGTTTTATAAAAATGACTTTTTGACCTGTTTGTGAAGTAGTACAAAACTACACTTCATGTTGTTTTATCAGATCAGCCTCTGGTGAGATTTTACCCTGCTCTGTACTGCACGGTGTAAGAGATTAGACCTGATTTCCAGTGATTCAAAGGCTGAAATAAACACTTGGCTCAGAGACCTGAAATACACTCCCTTAACAGAAGAATCCATCCGAGCTTAACTGATCACTTTAAATAAGGCGCGTTTAACCGTCACAGTGCTGCATTACAATGAACAAAGTGTTGTTCATTGTTTTGGTTTTGGTGTTGAAATATTTACCCAGACGGAAATTTTAAACACGAAATCCTTTTCTGTGTTTTATTACATGTATCAGTTTCTGATTAAAAAAAAAGAAAAAGAAGAACTTTTCTCTCTGCAGTGGTTAAAAAAAAGAACAAAAAAACCCAACAGCATGATGCTACCGACACCATGTTTGATCGTATACATGATAAAAATAAGCCAATATTCAATGCCTCCACTGTGAAACATCATCACTGTGAAACATCGTCACTGTGAAACATCGTCACTGTGAAACATCGTCACTGGAAACGTTGCATGACAAGACCAGGTCGTTTAGTTTTTCACGACTCTTCAGTAAATTTCTATCACCTATACTGTCAATAGAGAGTAAAGGAATAACCTTCTTATATGTCTGAAACAATAAGAACAGAGTACATGTGACAGAATTAAGATGCGTCAGACCTTTTATGGAAGGAGTTTAATAAAGGAGCTGAATGCAAAACAAAGGTTTTTGATATTTTCAAATGATTAACACGAACTCGTTCCTTTGGTAACATTAGAATATTACGTGTGACATAGACTAATAAAATGAAATGAAGCCAATTAAAAATAACCTAATAGCTTCAGTGGGGGAGGAAAAAGTCTGACAGCGTTTCAAAATGCAGAAAGTTATTTGCCATATAAACAGCTGCTTGGAAGAAGTATTTTGAGTCGTTAGCGTTGCAAATAAAAAGTCTGAATTCCCACAAGAGGGAATTCATTCACTCTAATTTCCCTGATGGCAGTTTAGAGCAAAAGTGAACAGAGTATATCGAGGTGGAAAGCCACAGAATATGAAGTGGCCAATTGTCTTCCTCTGTGAGGAGTTATTTTAACAGTGGCTGGCAGGGCACACAGCAACACAACAACAGATGGTTGAATATAAGAAAACGGATAGACAGCAAAAGAAGAAGTTCGAGAGCTCCTTACTAAAAAGCAGGCGGACTATAATTAGCCAAAAAGAAACAGGTGCAAATGTGCAACAGAGTATAGCGAGCAAGCGTGACCTCAAGAGAGATTTCACTCAGGAACCCTGTTTTTTTTTACATATGTATTCTCTTCATCTGTGCCTCCCTGAGTGATTATTGTTCTCGCTCTTCCTGCTGTTGCTTTTTTAAATGAACAACACTTAGTCTTCGTGTCTCACAGTGGTATGCAGGTGTCCATGGTCCTACACACACAGAAACATAGATGTGGGTTTGGGCGTACATTCTTACTGGGCATAGGTCTGATTATTTTTAACTTGATGTGCTCTCTGAGCACAGTTGCCTTTTTGAAATCTTAGTTTTGATGCTTCTGGCTCAGTCTTACTTACTTGCATGTCACACTGTAACTCTGAGGTGCTTAAACATGCCAACCTAAATAAAAGAAAACCAAACAAAAGGTTTCTTGTGCATGTTTAATGTTTGTAGTTAAACAGTCAGATTATGGTTTCTAGTGCTGCCTGTTTTATGAGGTGTCACATTTAGTTGCATGTATTATTATGATGTCAGATCAAAAAATGAATCTATAAGCTGTCAGGCATGAAATAAAGGTGTGAAAAAAGCATGAATAAATGAAAAGACACCACGGTAGAATAATTGTGTGTGTATGTCTGTGTGTGTGATCACACATAGAGAAGTGTGAACTCTGTGGTTTCCATGTATTCAGCTATTGCAGCTTCTCATAAACCCTGCCAAAAAAATCTACCTCTGTAAAGGAGTTCTTTTGAAGAGCCGCCATCATTCTGTTCAGTTTGAGGGGACAAAATCAGAATCGGATCTAAAAACAAAATCTGCACTGATGCCGAAAAGCAGCCTATGTAAGATTTATTTCTGAGTAACTGAAGTAATCACATTGCCTCGAGTGAACCAGTGTGAGTGCAACTGCTTCTCTGTGGCCACAGAAAACTTGGTGCATGATAATAATTTCGCAATACAAAGAAAAGTTTGGTCTTATTTTAGTTTTGCAAATATGTTCATTTATTTTGCAACAACTAAGACAGAAAGAACCAACTTGCAGTTGGATTTAGGCCTACAGTAGCTCTGTAGGCATGTTTACGCAATTAAAACCACTCTGATATACTGTTACATCAAACGACAAGTAAAACCGGTCCAAACATGGCCGTCAATCACCAGCGTTAGTAACCTTTACATACCAATAACACATACCATGGAACTTGGAAAAAGACCCACATAGTCCACATCCTTTTTCTTTTTGTCTGCTAAATGTTTCCTGCCACATTTTTCTCACGTGGTGAAGACAGGTAGGAGGCGAGACTGATCAGGAAGCAGGTTTTAAAAGCTACAGTAAAAGCACATGAAAGTTTAATGGCACTCCTTGTAGCTTCTGCAGGTTTTCAGATTTAACAAAAAAAAAACAAAAAAAACCAATCTAACTTTGTTCTGAACTGACAAGAGGTAGTTCTGTGCAAAAGTAGTAAGTCAACCCTCAGCTCTTCCTACTTTGCTTCCAAGCAGCCAGACTTTCTTCTAATCTTTTAAAATTATTTTGATCAATAGTTCTTCCAGCTTTCAGATGGTCCATTTTCACTCATTCTTAGTACAGTAGATAACCATTTTCAATGGAAGTTTCTTGTTGGTTTGTTAGGCTAATTACCAGTGGTCATTCAAGCATGAAAAGATTCCTAAACTCAAAGGGTGAACCAGTGCTGTGTTGACAGAAAACAGGCAGTTTTGGAAACAAACAAAAAAACCCACTTTGTAACACTTTAAGCCCTTTGTTGCCAGCAGCCAATTAAAAAGCAACATTTTTGCTTGGAAAAATACCAACTATAACACAATTTGGCACATAAAATACTATGTTGGCACCGACAAGGTGAATCCCAAAGAGCTATCAGCTGAAAACATGACATCCTGAGCAGCTGAAGGATGATGCATCTTTCAGCTCTTGATTGGTTTTCCTTTTCTCCTGTTTCTAAAAGCCATGACTTTCAGATACTGTTCATCTGCTGAAGATACTTTTTTAGATTGGATATTCTTTATTTTTTATCTTCAACTTGTCTACTTTCCAAATTTTAAACACACACTGATACGAGACAGAGAGGGGGTGGGGTGGGGGGTGGGGGTGGGAGATTAAGACTTTTGCACAGTGTTGCATGTATACATGTACATGAACATGCTTTAAATGGTCTTCACTTACTTACCATTATATTTTAACATTGTTCAGTTTTATTGCACTTTGAAACTGTATTAAGTTGTGTAGAGTGAAGTTCAACACTGTTATATATCTTGAAATAAAAATAACTTGTGGTGCACTTCCTGTATATTTTTAATCATAGGTTGCAGCAGTGGTCTTTGGATATCTAAAATCTCACTGGCTTATGTAGAACAAAAGTCAACCACCCTTTCAGTGAAGGCAAATTAACATACAGGAAGACAAGGTAAAACTCAACCCTAATGAGGTTACTGTTGCATAAGAGATATGCTTGTGTTACTAAGCCTTAAACAAAAGTATAAAACAATCTAGAGCTGCAACTGCTTTACTTATTTCCTCTTTCAATGTCCAGTGGTTTTCCTGTCTATTGTAATTGTGTCTACACAAGATCAGAAAAATATGAGAAAATTATTATCTTAATGCCAAATCCCACCACTTTTTTGTCATTAAACATCATAGTTGATTCACTAATCTACTAATAATTCTATCTTATTTCATTTGATTCCAGGTCTCTGTTTTTAACTTTTTCCTTCACCATGGAGTCCCTATCCTTACCTTTCCAAAGAGGCCAAGACAGCACTGTTTTACAAGTGGAAAGCAATGTGGTGCGCAAAGGGCCCCGTCGCAAAAGAGAGTTCACCCCAGAGGAGAGGAAGGATGCCCTCTATTGGGAAAAACGTCGTAAGAACAACGAGGCAGCCAAACGGTCACGAGAAAAGAGAAGGTTGAACGACTACGCGCTGGAGACTCAGCTCATGGCTCTGAAAGAAGAAAATGCCAGGCTTAGTGCTGAATTAATGGCCATCAAGCTCCACTTTGGTATGACCAACCCTGTAGCCTTTACAGGTCGACAAAGTAACCAACTGCAGCACCATTCCCACAGCAGCGCCCAACCCAGCGCTGCCACCAGCGCCTACCACCAATCCCTGCAAAGGAACTACCACTGGGGTGGGAGAGACTCTATCATACCAAACCACCAATCTTCCCACCCATTTTTGGTCCCTGCATATGCCCTCCATACGATGAGAGGATATTCCTACCTGAATGCATCTGGTCCTGCTGGATCGGGGATCGTCTCGCCTCTCATCCTTTCACGAAATCTCCTGCCAACCTATTCGTCTGGGCCAGGAGCTCCTCTTCTGAAGCCCATCCCCACCAGAGCAGCTTCAGATGAAGAAGAGGAGCAGCAGGTGCCGAGGCTGCTGTACTGCTCTGCTGCTCAACGTCAAACTATCCCCACCAGAAAAGACAAAAAGCTCTCTCCACATAGATAGTACATCTCTGACTGACAAAGACTGGGGGTTATTTTACTGTGCAACCTTTAGATTGACTGGTCAAAAATGTAACTTAGTTATTTTTGTTTTTGTTTTTTTTTTTTTTTTTACAAAAATTATATATTTTTGTTGAAAGGCTAATTTCTGTGACAAACTGCAAGCTCTCTTTTTGTGTAAAACCAGCTACTTTGTCATTATATTCAGCAGTACATGTTGGATGGTGATCATTTACACTACAGCCACAGAAAGAACTCAATGTGTGTGTGTGTAAATGTTTGAAACTGAATGCGTTTATGTTGGCGCCATGCAGCTGTGCATCACAAAAAAAAAAGAGCTCTGAAATGACTTCAGCTTCACAGTTTGTGCATTCACGGGCATTTCAGAATTGGATTGATAGTTAAACATGAGTCACTGGTTGAAAACGAAGTGCCAACTTTTTGAATTTCTGCTTGCAGCTCACACACAACCTTTCGAACATGCACGAACCTTGATCAGAAAATGTTTGTCAGTTTGCGGTTTCTTGCTGGATGTACATATATTGTTGATAACTGACAGCTTTGAACCAATTGTAAATTTCACAAGTCTAACGACCAAAAAAGTTTTTTTATTTTATTTTTTCTTCATCATTTCTTGGCATAACTTGGTAATTTTAAGCTGCACTTTTGCTTGAAACGGAAACAGTGAAGTATGATGACTGATAGCTTTGGTTTTTAACTGTGTGGGCTCTATTCGTCATCTTCTTCAACTCTGTGACCACAGTGTGTTTGTGTATTTTCACTTTACAGTTAGTTTTAGATACAAACTGTGTTGAAATTTTCTAACAAAAGATTAATAAACTTGTAAATATCTGCATTTAAAACAATTACTTACTCCCCTTTTTATTGCAAGAAAGCAAACATTAGAAAAAAGTTGCAAAAAAGAGAAAACCTCATTTTCCCCTATGTATAGAAACACTTAAATGAAAGGCTCAGCACTGATTGGAATAATGCATGCCATCTGCTGCCTTTCATGCCAGAAATTCAAGCTCCTATATTGAGAAATGACAGAGTTGTAGCAGTTTTGGTCAAACGTGGAAAATTACATTATGTACAATTTCATTAGATAAGAAATGTTGTGCTCAGAGAATGTGCTGTTGATGACTCAGCTTCTACCACATCAATTGGTACCATGTTAAACTGACTAAGGCATAGCCATTTTTGTGTTTGATAAAGTCATTTAGCACTGGCCTTGACATTGAAATAGATTGAGTCAAGAAATTAATCAACTGTAGATGTATATCTAGTGATTGCTTCCTGAAAGTTTCATGAAAATCTGTCTTGCAGTTTGCTAAAAGATAAACAAGATTAACTCTAGCAGTTAATGCAACAGGTTTTGTGAGTTATAGTTGGAGTGTGTGTTGTGAATAGTGCTAAACACCCACACCAAATGTTAGACAATATCTAAAAATGAACATGAAAAAAAAAAAACATCCTCTCCAGCTCTTCCTAAAAACAAAACATTAGGGAACAACAGAAAAACATGGAATCCTAACAAAAAATGACTGAGTTATTGCCATTTTTGTGTTTTTAAAGTTCAGTTAGCTGTGGATTCCAACTCGTAACAAACAGATACACACACACGCGCGCACAAACACAAGCAAAAACATTATCACCTTCATCTCTCTGCAGCAGGTGATAAATATAATGCTTTAATAATTTCAACAATGTAGAAGAAAGGTTTATTCTATTCCAGTACCATCTCTTTCACATTGTAGCACCTTCGTAACCTCTCCAGGTTCTGCAGAGCACTTTACAATGATCCTCATTCATCCATTCACACACACACTCATCCTGTGCTTTCTACTATATATTTCACACACACTATAGACCGGGGGTGGGCAACCCTGGTCCTTGAGGGCCACTATCCTGCATGTTTTACTTGTTTCCCTGCTCCAACTCACCTGATTTAGTGGTTAAATTACCTCTTCATGTTCTGCAGAAGCCTGTTAATGAGACACTGATTCAGACCAAAGACCAAAGTAGATTGTTGCTGACTTAAAATAACTTAAAATCTCAGTGTTTTATAAATCTTTACATCATCATTAATTTCACATGACAGTTATTTACATAGAATTGTTTGGCTATTCACAAGAACAAAAGCGACAGTGGCAGCCAGCTGTAGCTCTTCTAGTGCAGCTTGGACACTTAACAGGAATGTTGTAAAATATCTGCACAACTGAAGGCTCTCTAAAAAATTTTAAAACAGTTTTAAGCTGCTAGCTTGTCAGTCTGGTCAGAGTTTAACTCCATTTCTCCAAACTAAGGTTGTTCAAAGAACTACCTACAACAGGTAAGATATTAACTGTTCATATGCTTTGCACAGAAATCCAGTTCTTTCCTATTCCTCTTTTTTTTTTTTTTAACCAGGTAGACTTTTCCAACAGACACCCGGTTAAGAATGGCAGCAGCACACATGTTACAAAACATAAAAACCACAGTTAACGTGCATCATAATAAATAGCAGGAATAAAATAAGAAAATAAGCAAGAGATAATTCCCTCCAGAGAACTAGGAACTACCATACAGCTAAAACATTTTCAAATAGATGCATCATTAAAAAAATCTTTAAGAAGGTCTTAAAAACATTCAGAGACCAAATCCTTCAGTTTCAAGTCTTTCTGCAGTCTGAAGGAGCAGCAAACCAGCAAGATGTTTTGCCATATTCTATACAAACGTAAGGTACAGTTAATAAAATTAAATCACCCAAGCCCAGAGAATGACCTCCTGAGGACTTCTTAATAATATAGGAAATTATATAAGAGGGAACTAATTCCAAGATGCCTTTGTAAGTAAAATGATGTCAATAACAGAATCTGTGTGGAGATAAAGCTGCTTATCTAACACCGGTGTACAGAGAAAGGGGGTGGGTCAGGCCACCAAGATTGGTTATGAAACCTAAAGCCCCATGATATACAGAGTCCAACATATGCAACCAGTGGGAAGATGTGTGCATATAAATTATGTCTCCATAGTTTAGGATGGACAAAATCATGTCAGCAATAAGACATTTTCCAGCCTCAAAAGATAGACTTGATCTGATTCTGAAACAAAAACCCAACTTTAGCATCAATCTTTTCACCAGCTGTTTGATATGGGGAACAAAGGCCAGAGCTTCATCAATAATAAAACTCAAGTATTTATACTGTGATACTGCTGCAGTCTGAGAGCCTTGTAGAGTAGTGATGGGTGGCAACACATGTGGTTTAGACTTAGCACTGCAGAACTACAATAGTTTTGATTTCTCAACATTCGAGACATGTTTTAAATCACACACATTGAACTGAACCACATTAAAAGCAGCTTGTAGCTTTTCAAAAGCACTATGTGTTAGTGGCACAATGCGATGGTGTCATCGGCATAAAAATAAAATTTGACATGTATGTAAACTATCCCTTCAACCTGTTTTGGTCAAAGTTTATTACTGTAATAGAACAGAATTACATGTGCTCAGCAATCTATCGCGCTGTACAGTGTTTTTTTCATGATGGATTGATCTGCATACACAGGTGTCATCCCATCCTTGGAAACTGATCGACGGCAAGCTAATGGCTAAATATTTTATAGTAAAACTAATTACTCACAAAAGCGAGAAACCAAAACTACTAATCAGATTGTGAATTTAAGCTGCAGAAGAAAGCAGTGAATTACACTGAGTCATTTTGATCCTAGCACAAACACTGAAGTCAAAATGAAAATGAGACACGCTTGAGCTGTGGTGTCACCAGGTCTGTCTTATTAAGATGTTTTGTGAACTAAACAGAGATTAAAGCTCATCAACACATAAGTTTTTTTTTACAGCGGTTTGTTTATTCATTTCCAGTGAATGTTTGCTTTCAAAAAAAGTACTTACTATCAGCTTATTTGCGAGCAGATATCTTCACACATTTTCAGCAGGTGAATGCTTTTTTGCTCAGCAGCTGCTAACCACCACAATCTCATTTAGGCCACCGCATTTCTACACCTTGGTAACACAAAACGCGTAACACTCATACACACTCAGGCGTACACTCACACACTCTGTTATGTCATTTCAGTCGCCCGACCAATGTTCCCAGCACAAAGTTGAAAAAAAAGAAAACTCTGCTGAAGCAGACATCGAGCATTCTAACATCATTTCCTCCCAAAACAGAACTGAAGAGGCGCTTGAGAGGAAAGGTTGCAGCAAATTTAGCCACTTTTACCTCATCCGGGCGAATTATTTATCGAATGAATAAAATTCAGGGTATACTCATTTGACAAATTACGTAATTTTACAATGTGAGACTGGTGCTAAACGCTCCTCTGGTGACACATCTTTGCGTGGCATGCATTTCCTCTTCAGAGATCCCCTCAACTTGCCTCAGTCGACACATGCAAAAGTGTTGGAGGGGGTCAGACACATTAAAGGTTTCAAACAAAACAAATAAATGAGTCATAATGACTTTTGATGAGAAGAAAGTCGGCCTGAACAGCAGGGGAAGGCATTAATACAAACTTTAAAATGAATCAAGTCTTATTTTCATTAAATTACAGCTAGATTGTTGACAAAAGCACAGAAAACACCCAATATGGCCCCCAAAGATGAGTCACCTACATCATCTTTAACAGATGGCTCATGGTGGTATCATGATAAGAATCTCTGATTCTGAGTTATAACACCTACTGAAAATTTGGCTCAGAAAAAAGAGCTTGTATATATATATATATATATATATATATATATATATATATATATATACCAGTGACTAAAAAGGGCTGGACTGAAGGACAGCACAGAGGCACTAATCATGGCAGCACAAGAGTAATAAAGACCAGGGTCTATCATGCCAGGCAGGACACAAGATACAGGCTGTGTAAAGATGCCCCTGACACAGTCCAGCACATAATAGCAGGATGTAAGATGCAGGCAGGCAAAGCGTACATGGAACGCCATAACCAAGTGACTGGAATTGTGTACGGCAACATCTGTACTGAGTATGAACTGGAAATCCCACAGTCAAAGTGAAAGACTCCATCTAAATTGGTGGAGAATGGCAGGGCTAAGATACTGTGGGACTTCCAGATACAGACTGACAAACAGGTGATGGCTGACCAATTGGACATTGTGGCGATAGATAAGATACAAAAGAAAGCAGCGGTGACAGATGTAGCAGTCCCAAGCGACTGTAACATCGGGAAGAAGGAGCATGAAAAGCTTGAGAGATACCAAGGCCTGAAAGAGGAAATAGAGAACTTGTGGAAAGTCAAGGCCTCGGTGGTACCAGTGATCATTGGAGCACTCGGTGCTGTGAGCCCCAAAGTGGAAGAGTGGCTCCAACAGATCCCAGGAACAACCTCAGAGATCTCTGTCCAGAAGAGCACAGAACTAGGAAAAGCTAAGATACTGAAGAGACCCCTCAAGCTCCAGAGGACCTGAGCCTGAAGTGAAGTGAAAAGTGGAACCACCCATGTGGAACAAATAGGGTAAGATATATATATATATATATATATATATATGTATATACATATGTATGTATGTATGTATGTATGTATGTATGAGTGTGTGTGTGTGTGTGTGTGGCTGTGGCTGTGGGTGTATAGGTGTGTCCTGCTTTCAGAATAAAAATGAGTGACAAGCGGCCACAATTTTTGTTTTGATTTACTTCTTATTCGCTGTTGAATCTCACAACAAATGCATTCACATCAACTTGTGATACAAAAACACATCTTTTGCAAATCTCCCTGTAAAATACTGATCAGGCCCAGGTGACCTTTATTTAGGATTAACTAGAAGGTGAACATGAAAGTAACACATCAGAAAGCCAGATATTTAAAATATCAAAGGTGCAAAACCCTTTTCACACACTGTGACCAGAAGTGAAGACACATCACCAATGAGTCATAGTTTACCATATTTTTGATTGGTGGGGGGGAGTCCAAGACACTAACAGCAACACCAGCATTGTGTTAGTGTTCGACCCCCACAGTGCGGGGTTTGGTGTCTCTTTTTCCACTCAAGTGTCCCGAAAAGGAAGGGTCCTCTGCATCACAGCACAATGTCTGAGAAAAAAAAAAGAAGTGTCTCTAATGGAACAATATAGGATAAAACTGGTTTAACAAATATGACATGAATTATAATGGCCTCTTCTGGACTCCGTTAACACAAGCAGATTTTGAACCAATATTTATTTATTTTTAATCTATGTAATCAATTGTTGTCCTGTTCCCTTTTTCTTTATTTATGAAAGACGAATGAGAAAATGACAACTACAGCATCCCATATAGGGCATGATTGTGATGAGTAATATGACTTTTAAAACAAAATGGCTAAATATCAACAAAAAAAGAGTGCAAATTTTACAGGCTGTAGACACAACATTAAAATTACTAGAACATCCAAAGTGTGTGCAGTAAAGTTTTTTTTTATATGACATACCTGTACTGTGCAAAAAGTTTTTAGGGACCTCTTTTTTTTTTGTTTGTTTTTTGCTTCCAAGGAGTGAAACTTTCTTGTAGTCATTTGCAGTGATCATGATGAATCGGTCTTCAGACTTTCTGAAATCTTTCTTTGACTGTTAGTTGCTTTTTCACTCATTTTCTGTTCAGTCTTTGTACTATACCATAAAAAAACATTGTCCAGAGTGATTCCAAAGAACAAGGAGAGTGGACAAGTGGAGGGCATAATCAGAAGAAGCTAAGCTTATTTACAGCAAATGAACAGTATCTGAAAATCATGTTCTTAAGAAGCAGAAAATCCTTCACTAAAGTCCTGACCCAGGACCGGAGAGATGCATCATCTTTCAGTTGATCACCTTTGGGAATCAGCTTATTGGTGCTAAATGCTATTTTATATCTGTTAGAATGTGCTATCTTTGGTATTTTTCATAAACTGAACTAAAGTCATGGGAGTAAATCGTGTCTTTGTGACAGGCTGCTGATAAAGTTTCTAAAGATTCTAAATAAATCATTAAGTTGTCTGTTACATGTCGACACAACACCAGTTCATCCATTTGTGCCTGAATAATTTGTAGATCAGACTTAAGAGGATTATAAAACATAACCATTTCTCTGAAATTGGTCAGGTAGGGAACTGGAAATGACAAAAAAAGCAACCAAAGTTCTTTAGAAAGCCTAACAAACAACTGAACAAGTCTGATTCCTCAGAAGCGAAACATAAAGAAATGAGGGGTGGTTTAAAACTCTTTGCACAGTGCACTATTAGCTTCACAGCTGGCTTTTTAAAGCACACAGATGTTTGATCATTTGTTTTTTTTTTAGAAAACTGACACCATAATCACAACTAATTTTTATTAAGAGTAAAGCTGCAAGAAAAACATAGGTGCTCCTACACAGTTTCAGGATGAGTCACTTAAAGTAGTGAGGGGAGCTTTATCCTCATTGCAATTTTCTCAGACACCTTAATTTTATTTACACATGTTGAAAGTGAGGTGAAAGGGTGTTCAGTTGTTTAAAATGTGACGTTTATACTGCTAGACGTGGTTTTATCCCACACACCAGACTTTAACACGTCAGAAGACTACATGTAGTTTTGACAAACTTCTGGTAATTGCAGACAAGATATTACCCTTCAGAGAATGGGAGCAAAAAATCTTGATGGCCATCTTGATGTTGAAGTTTATGAGTTGTAGATGTACATCCAGTGATTACATTTTCAGGGTTGATGCTAACAATTATAGCCAAAATCTTAAGTAAAAATATGGAACAATGTGCAGAGCTGGGAATATGTGTTGGTAATGATGCTCAGCTACAAATTCACTAAATTTTAGTTCAATCTTTGTACAACTGACTTGAGTTACGGCTATTTTTGGGTTTGCATAGGTCAGTGGGCTGCGGTGGTTGTCTTGAAAGGGGCGGACTCCAAAATTCAATTGGTTGTAGATGTTCATCGAGTGATTGTTTCATCCAAATCCATCCAGCGGTTCATAAGATATTTTGATAACGCACAAACAAACAAACACATACACAGACATGGGCAAAAACATATCCTCTTGCCTTTGGTGGTGTGCGAGAATAACCCTCTGTATAGATAACATTGTTATAATAATTTTCACCTAAATGATTTATAATAAGAATAGCTGGATCTATTCACTGGGTATGTGTGTGTGGAGGTAGCAAGCATGTCCTTTTCATGTTAAATTTATAATAGGACAGGTCCCTTGAGAAATATATGAAAACGGAAACACAAAAGTTGTAGCAGAGGGAGGGTGGAGGGCGTTGCAAATCTACTGTATACTCAATTATCATTATAGCTTTTAGAGTGCCTCCATAAACACTAAAATAATAAATAAAAGCTGCACAATTCATAATAAGAGAAAAGTCACCACTGCATCAAAAAGTGCAGCGTGATGACACAATAAATGGAAACGTGAATGCTGCAAGCTTCTAAAACAGTGCTTTTAATTCTTTATAAAACATTACAATACAAAACAGTGGTACACAATTTCTAGACACAGTGGTTTCCATAGTTACATGATGAGTTTAGTCAAAGACATAGAAATGTCTGAAACCGAAATGTTCACATAAAAAAACAAACAAACAAGAAGATTAGCTGATCTTTACCCAGTCCATCAACATACTCACCGCTCATCGATGACGTTGCTGGTAAATCTGTTGTGCAGTTATTTATGGAGGATTCAAGATGAAGTGAGAGAAGTCCAGTTTACACTAAAAACAACTAATTAAAAAAAACTATTATTTCCTCTTTTGTATTATTAGATTCAGATCAGCTTCATACTTTTCTCTAGAGGAAATGGAGCCCAGTCCATGTCGTGAACCGTACAGGTTAGTGAAGGCAAAATAAATTACAGTTTTGAGCCAACAGGAGGCAGCAGAACGACACTGTTGGAAATGTGATGATTCTGATTAAACAAGAGACAAATTTTGATCAGAACAGCATTAGCAGCAGATTTAAACGCTAAATTAAATGTTCACATCCTAATGAAATCTCCTCCAGATTCCTTTCTGTGTGGACTCTTATTATAATATCCGCCTGACATTTGCCCAAAGTTATTCAAAGTTATCATGCAGCCCTTTGTTGTCTCTGTTTCCAAGAACATCTGCACTCATTTCCCTCTCAGGCTCACTTTCACAATGACCTTTGTGCAAGGTCTTCAATACATTAACATTTTCCCTGCATGAGTCGATTGAAGTCCTGTTGAGAACAAACCGAAGTCTTTCAGCTGCTGCTCAGCACTCTCCTCCCCACCACCACGCACACACACACACACTGATGCTTACATGTCCAAAAATAGTCAACTGAAGTGAAACCTGCCACAGAGTAAATGTCCTTCATGATTTGCTTGTGAGAGCGAGCATGTTTCACAGCTTATATGATGATGCAGTTGCACTGTTAAGTTCTATATATAACTAAGCGCTGTATGTCTGACTCCCAACCTTTACAGTTTAGTAATGGTAAAATCTGAATTATACCACTTAACAGTACTTTAAACAACAACAAGGAATTCAAAGTCAGTGATTATAAAATATATATGTTACATCTTATACAGTTCATGTCCTATCTGTACAACTTTGGTGATAAATGCACCGCAGCAGCTGTTTAATTTATAAATAAATGTATATAAACTATTCAAAGTAAGGAGCAAGAAGTGTACATGCCTTCATTTTTACTGTTTTTGTTTCAGATTTTTTCATATGTACAAATCTACTGAACAATGAAAAATGTAACTACAAAACATGCCTGCATGATTTTGTCACCATACAGTTGTGCACTTGAGCCCCATTGCAGCTTATTCTGTGGAATCTCACTTCAGCTTAAAACAAATTCAACAACTTTGACAGATGGACTGTAAATAACACACGATGCTTCGTGGTCAAATTGGCAGTGATGCCATGCGTTGTATCTTGGTAGAAATCCATCAGTAAAACGTATTTATAAGGAGGACTTTAAAGACCACATTTGAGTCAAAATATGCATTAAATAAGTGAAATCATCCAAATATATATTGGCAAGTCCTTGGCAATCACTGAGCACAACCTTGTAATTATGTTTTCATCAGTTTGGAGACATCGCTTAAACCCTCTCCGATGGAGCTGAGAGGTATAAAGTCCTTAATAGATGAGGAAGATGGAGTTCCTTGCAGGAAATAAGGTCTGAGTTGGCAGGAGCAGAGACCAGTGGGAGGTTGAGAGGATTTGGATTTGGAGATTGGTCTTTTAACAGTCTATTCAAAACCTTCTTACTTATTTAGGTCTAATTCAGTTTTATTGCACCATGATGTGAACACAACAAAGAGCAGTAGAAATATGTCAACGCAACACTTTTTTTGCATGCATACAGTTGGTTTTCATTAAAAAAGTTTGTTTTGATTTAAAAAAAATGCTCATAAATTATTAAATGTAATGTTTTCTAAACACAAGAGTCTACTTTATCATCTGTTGTGTCACTTTGTGCCTTAGTTTGTGGCTGTTTAGAAACAGTTTTTGAGGATAAAAAAAAAATCTGAGCAATCAGATCATTTTCATGTTGAACTTGCGTGCTCCTCCTTGTCCCCCACTGGTTGTGGGTCCATCCACTTTTCTGAAAGAATACTCTACGGAGAAATTGTTCTTGTGCTGCCCTCTCCCTCGACTCCACACGAAGAGCAGAATGAAACAGAATAGGACCACTCCCAGAAACATGATGCAGCCCATCGCTGTGGATATGAGGATGGTCTTCAGGTCGAGAGTGAACTTCAAGAAAACTCTGGTATCATTCAGATTTGTGTCATTAAGGTCCCCGACATAATAGGTACGGTTGGCCATAAGGGCTGCATCTAAAGGCAGCCCACTTACTGTGAGGGTGGCAAAATACGTGTCGTTTCCACCAGCATTGCTGGCTATACAGATGTATGTTCCACTGTCTATTACCTGGGCGTACCGTATTTCCAGCGTGCCTTCTGGTAACACAGTAAGACGGCCGCTACTTTTTGTGGTTATGCGGCGACGTTGCGGAGAAATCCAGAAAATGACGGGGGTCGGCTCACCTTCTGCTCTGCAGATGAATGATACTACTTGGCCTTCGCGGGCAGATATCTGCTGCAACTTCCTGTTGCGGATTTTGGGCTTCTGGCAGGTAAAGTGATCAAAGAGAGCTGAGTCAGAAAACGCACTAAGGGCTCGTCCTTGCACCTCAACAGGCGTCATACACACAGGGGGGGCGTTGTCAAAATTGAGGGTCTTCCGGCGCTGAAGGATCCAGAGCAAGCGGCAGTCACAAGCCAGAGGGTTTCCATCCAAACGCAGTGTCTCCAGAGTGTTGACGGACTGAAAGGCTCCATCCTCCAGGGTCACCAAGCTGTTAGTGGAAAAATTAAGAAGGCGGATTTGCCTGAGACCACCAAGTGCATAAGGCTGTACTACAGCCAAGTTAGTGTTAACCAGATGCAGCTCCTTGAGCCTGAGGAGATCCCGCAGAGCCCAGGACTCCAGCACAGAGATAGGGTTGTAGGACAGGTTGAGGGAGGTGAGGTAAGCCAGACTGCGGAGGGCAGAGGTGGGCACAGAGGTGATGTTGGTGTGCGTGATAGACAACCAAGACAAATTAAGACCCTGCAGGCTGTGGGGGGAGATATATTCCAGAAAAGGCCAGTGATCAATCTCCAGACCCTTCAGGTTTCCCAGCTTTCGGAAGTTCTGGTCCTCCAAGGAGAAGATGCTGAGGTAGCGGAGCCGCAGAGTCTCGAGGTTATGAAGGTAAGACAAGGACTGGCTGGACACTGAAGTCAGGTTGCACCTCTCAATCATCAGCTCTCTCAGTCCCACTAGACCCAGAAAGGCTTTGTTTGATATGTAAACCAGATCGTTGTCTCCAACCTCCAAGTTCTTCAGACTCTTTAGGTCTTGGAAAGTGAAGTCCAAAAGGATTACAATCTTATTTCCACTAAGGTCCAATGAAGTTAGGTTGGAGAGACGTGAGAAAGCCCCCATGGGGACCAGCTTCAGCTGGTTACCCCTCAGTGAAAGTGACTGTAAGTTCTGAAGACTAGAAAAAGCATTGGGCTCTAGAACGCTGATCATGTTATCGCTCAGGTCCAGCTTCTCCAGACGTGGATATGGAAGCAGGTCGCCATGCTCTATCCAGCGCAGTTTGTTCCCACTTAGGTCCAAGACCTTGGTGTCTGGTGGGATTCCATCTGGCAGTGCAGACAGACGTTTACCATTACAGGACACAGTCTTCAGCTTGGCCATGCACTCACAACGCTGAGGGCACCCTTGGCTTTGGGTGGATGACACTGTGATCATGAGCAGCAAGAACAGGAAAGGCCAGCTTATATCTTGGCCCAGGCTAACCCCCATGGCACCCCTTTTCTGCCTCTTCCTTTGTGTCCTGTCTGGGGTCGGATCACTGGGCTTGGCACCTGAGCAAAGAAAAGGATGGAAAGAGAGAAAGGATGAAAGAGGAAAAAGGAGAAAAAAGAGAGAAGACATAAATAAAGAGAATTAATTCAACTCAATTGCTTTTACAATCAATTAAGCACTCTTTGTGAGGAGAATTACAGTTTTAAACTCTAACAGAGCAGTTACATAAAGCTCAAAGATAATCGAAGGACAGAGTCCATGCTCAGATAAAACAGTTTAGTCAAGAAAGAGATGAGCCCAGCTGCAAGATGACAATGAAAATACCAGTACCAAAGTACATCCAGCTTATAGCGTCCCATGAGCAAATGCATGAGAAGGTCACTCACCACAGCAGAACAAAATAATTCAGTCTATAGCGTCATGTGCATGAGTCTCTGAGGCATAAAGGCTTATCATGAGAGGAGCTTGCATAGCCTGACCTGCCAATGGGTTTCATATGACACACACAAACATACATACACACATGCACAACTGCTGTGTCCCACCCAAAGCCTCCGCCTGCTGATGGATGTCAACAGCAGAGCTGTAATCTTCTAATAAACCCTTCATGAAATGCCAACTTACAGGATGGAGAGCAGCCCTCAGATACACACTGTAATAAACTAAACAAATAAGGCTCATAGACACATTAGTTCATACAACCTGAGGTGTAGTGTCACATCATGTTTTTTTCAATTGACTAAACACCATTTACAAATTCACACTAGAAACACTGTTAACCTCTCATGACTTTAGACTTTGCCGTCTAAAACTTGAGGGTTCACTTAAAGGATTACTGCACTCCACTAAACTTTTTTATCTTTCAAGCTTCGAAAAAAACCGAGGCGCATTTAACAGGTTTAACATTCTGCTCCTGTTGTTAAATACTGAGTTCACCTTTATATTTGGCAATACTAGGTCTTGCAAATTTTGCTAAATCTGTTTGTCACCTGTGCAGATATTGTAATTTACAAGTTACCTTAAATTGCACCATCCTACCACTGATTAAAATCACCTATTTGAAGAGTGTAACCGTGGAAGCAGTCTGGCTTCAAATGAGCAGAACATGAATAAATTTCAACTTTATGACAGAACATCTAAAAATACCCACGAGCATAACTAATATATAGCTTACCTTTGCCAATAATCCACAAATTTTTGTCATTCACTTATAATTTCTCTAATAAGACTCAGTTGGCACTGCAGAAAAAGCTCTCTACACACATAGACTGTGCTAACATTCTGATCACGGCCTTGAAACTGAATTAACAAAGAAAAAATGAATAACAAAAAAAGAATTTATCAGTACCTCCAAAGGATGTGACAAATTTCATCTTTTATCAGTGAAATTGTTTAAATTTATTTAAATAAGCAACTATTTGCAACAATATTTTATTTGTACAATGTCATTTCAGGAGCAGGCGAGCTGTGTTCCTAAATTCATCTCATCAGTCACAATTTATTATGAATACTTAAGCAGCATGATGAGAAAATTTAAGAAAACTTGCAGTTTTGTTTTGGTGTCTAAAATGTAATCTTTCTGTAAATTATGGTGTGGAAATCCATCATTTTTTATTTGTATTTTTATATCAACACCGAACAGGTAAAATGCTGGTGCTTTTGCCCTAGATTAATATTTATTGTATCTGATAATAGAAATCCAAGTTATGTCAAACTAAAAACTCAAGCAGCAATGTTTCTGCTCTCTAAGAGCCTTTGCAGTTTGTTTTTTCTCATATACTGTCTAACAAATGGTTGCTTTCATATTCTTTTAAAACAATACGAATGTACTGAGCAATCTTCTCTATAAATAATGTATTCCATAATATTTATTCTGCTTAAATCTAAGAGAGTTTCCCTTTAGCAAGAAAACTGATGCAGTTTTTCTAAACTCTATGAATTATTTCTGGTCTGATCTAGTCTGTTCTGCTTCCATATTGTAATATAATCCAATATTAGGGTAATTTTTACAACAATGAAATAATTGAGTTATTTCGAGAGGTCCTTTATGCATCTTGGCTTGCATTTTTTTATTTTCCTCATCAGCTACAACTCACCTTCTTCTGCAGAAGTTCGAGATATTTGTTCCATAAGCAGAAGGTTAGAAGTCACAGACAGAGCATTAACCACAAACTTCCTCCCCAGAGACCCACTGACCCCGAGCCCTTTTTAAAATGGCTCCAATTTCCTTTCAGTCACACGGCCCGCTTTTGCAAAACCCATATCTGGTAGCAGTGACTGAGTAATAAGTCCAGCCAGGGACTGCACCACAGGTCAGCAGAAAGTGGACGGAGCAGCGAGCCTGATCCACCCAGTGTGCAGACCCACACCAGGCTGCTGACCCGATGGAGAAGGCTGGTGTAGGCGACACAAGATGTGATGCCACTGAGGGGAGAGCTGAACACTTTAATCTCCGCGCTTACATTTTTATTGCCTGCTGCCAAAAGGTAAAGGCAGATCATAATGTTTTTATATGTTTTTTATATATCTGGGTGTCACCAAACTATCTCATGAAGTTTTTGTTGAAACTTGCAGTTCACTGGATACACTTACAGTCGATTAACTTTCGGAGTCAACCCAATTTAAGATGGCTGCCATAGCCGGATGACATAAAAAAGCACAAATAGCTATAGAAGCTGAGAGTCATTCACACATACTCTGAGTGTGACATCTTGTGACATCACATGAGATTGTGCATAACTTTAATTTTTTTTTTTTTTTCAGGTTTGACCCAAACTGCGACAACTCCATAATTTCTCCCCATCAGATAATCTTAGTCTAAAAGTCTGGCATGAAAGGCAGCTAGGCTTTTTCTTCTGTACGCAATTGTAAGCTGTTAAGATCTCACAAAAGTCAAAAGAGAAATTAATTCAGATTTTGCTTTGTCCAGGTTTTGAACAGAAATATAAATAAGAAACCAAATTTCCTTTAAGCTTGCTGACTCTCTTCTTGCAGATCTGATGTGAATTCGAAAGCTCGGATCGAACCGAAAGTACTGTAGGTGTTTAATGTTGCCATGGTTACACCTGTGCCTCCTCACAGCACTCCTCGCTTATTGCTTCGATTGCACCTCATAATCTCCTGGTTTTCATAACAAGCCGTGTAATGCAGCTGTCTCTGACTCCCTCTGCAGGGTCGACCTCACCTGAATGTCTGGGGTCATCAGTCATCCCCTGCACAGGTGCTGCTCAATTAGCTCATATGTTGCCTAGCAACAATCATATTAATACATCCTCTTATTTCTCACACCTTCCTGTAATTTTATGCCTTTCAGTGCCGTTACCTGTACGTTTTGGGACTGCATGATGATCCTGTTTTCTGCTGCCAAGGCTGAGAAAAATGACAGGTGGCAGCTATCAGTCCCCGTCAGCCACATTAATCACATATTAAACTTTTATCACAACAATCTATACACACATCTAGCAGCATTACACGAGTGGTCAGTTATCCCTTACTGTTTTTCTGTTGCCAGGCAACATTTTCTCATCTACAGCATCCTATTTGAGCAACTTTGATGCCTGAAGTGATGTTCTGTTTTGGAGGTGCTTTCAATTTTATACACAGGAGACAGAATTGATTTTAAACCCATTTTTTATTTGTTTTTTTCATTTGCAGGGTGATTTTTATTTTTTTCTTGTGGAAAGTCAAAATGTATTTTGGTTTTGTGTGGACTTTGCCTCAGAGCAAATATTCTTTTTAGCAGCACATTGTATTTAAATCAATTTATATGTTTGTTTTTTTTTGTTTAGGAATACTGGTGGAGTGCAAGGAGTGGATGGCACTAAATTACACATATAAATCACTTTGCTACAGATTGCCAACTCATGACACACTGTAGAGTTTTCTGCTTCTGCGCTAAGTGTTAACAGGCAGCCAGACTGAGTGTTATCAAAGTGAAAGACAAACTGCAAGTGCAAATTGAAGACTTGTCTCCTCCTACTCTGTGCTTGAAACTGTAGATTACACTTGTGAAATTCTTCTTAAACTGTAAACCCTATTACCTCCTGCTGCCAAAAGGGGAAGAGCAATAATGTTTTCACCACTGTGTGTGTGTGTCTGTTAGCAAAAGAGCTCTTGAATGACTGGACAAATTTTAATGAAACTTTCAAGAAACACTCATTCGATGTGCATTCTTTCAATACTAGGTCTTTAACTTTAAGGACTAAAATGTTTACAAAAGATCTTTCTAATTTCTGATTGAGACACAGTGAGCTCTAAATATTCACTCCCAGGGACAGTGTGAAAGGAGAGCAACATTTTATTCGACATTTAAAAGAACTAAACTAACGTGGGACATTAAAATTTCAGTGACTAACTCAGATGCATATTTGAATTTTCCTTCATGCAAATGTGCATGAATAAAGCAGTGCCTCATAAAAGTCACATTATAATATTTAGTACACATCTGTCTGATAGCATCAACTGTGAGCAGCATTTATTCAGGAGCAGACCAAAGAACAACGGGGAATATGATGCTGTTAAAATTTGGATAAAAGAAGCTGTGGTGGGCGGATGCCTTTTACTTTCATGATTTGTCACACGGTAAAAATAACTGTGCGATAGATCGGGGCAGATGATGCAAACAGATGGGCGGATTGTTATTTTTTGTTTTCTTTGCTTTTCTTTTTCACAGCACTCTTTGTTGTTTGACATTTTTTCTGCTCTGATTTGCTTTTTAGATTCGAGCCATGAGGCCATTTCTGTGCACATGATCCCAGCCATTCAGCTGACTTAGATCATTATTAGTCACAAACCTGATGATGAAGTAACTTATTTTAGTGGTCAGTTTACAATGCATGTGTCTAACTTATTAAAAATGGTTGTTTATCTCTTAGTACAGACACTTTTCATATGAGAAAACCACAAGTTTATTAACTATTTGGAATGAACTTTCTCTGCAGCTGATACCAGACATGAACAGACTTATTGTGGATCTTTAAATATAGACACAGCTGTAAATTTTGTTTATTTTACATGAGCTTTTTTGTAGTAAAAGTTCAATTCCTTTAAGAACAAGCATAGCAGTAAATAGTCCTCATGTCGACTGACTTCCTTTTCTCTGCAGATAAAGTGAACATGGGTCCTCTGCAGTCTCTTAAGCACAGATGATGGAGAAGGTGACGTGCAAATGTTGTGCTCTTTGACTGCAGCCCAATTACCATCCGAACGCTGCAGATACTTGGCAAGAGACGGATGGAGGGCAGGAGAAGTGTGGCTTTCGAGCTTAAAAGGCCAAAACAGCATAAGAGCCAGATTTAGACGGTGGAATGGGCTGAGAAGCTGTAACAGCAGAGCGCTCAGTGAAAGAGCAAATTCACTTCATGGGCTTCATGTAAAATCCTTCCATCTATCCATCCATGGGTGTGTTTTCTTGTCTAAATGAGAATGAGTCACAGCAGAACAGAAAATGCGACTGCCAGACAGATGATTGCGCTTTAGGTGTGTGATACAACTGACAAATGAGCAGGAAGCTTGTTATGAAGTGTGTAGGTGTAGCCAGAAAAAAAAAATCACACAGGCTGAGGTACAACATCCACAAAAGCTCCTCAAATGGATGTTCGCACTGATTTCTACACTGCCCACTCATTAAGCTTTACATAAGCACAACTCGGTGTGTGTGTGTGTGTTTGTGGTGTGTTCCAGCGTCCCCCAGAGAAAACACATTAGTCATTTACGCTGAGGGAAGCCATTGTCAGAATCCACAGGGGAACCTCAAGCCCATGGCAGTGCATTTTTCCAGAAAACACAAACACACTCACAGGCCATTACACACACTCTAACTCACACGGAAAAGAGAGAAAAGGCCCGAGGGTGAGAGTGACTGGGATGGTTGTTCCCTTTTATGTCCCTTCCACCTTGCAGTGTAGTGATGGATTGTTGTTTCTGGCGGGGTCATGCCACCCACCACAGGCAAGGACACCCTGTCACTGCAGCGAAGAACGGGAACAAAAAAAACCCAATGTGTTTCTGCCTTAGTGGCGATAAGCAGCTATGTTGTATGAATATGATGTTAGGGATAAGAACTGCCATGTATTTGGAAAAGTGAATGTGTGTGTAGATGACCTCACAGACAGTTTTCTACCAGCTGTGGATGCTGAGGTGACAGCAGAAGTAAAACTAAAGGCCTCGCATAGCAGCCCTTGTCATCTTTCATGCCAGAGTTTTAAACTACGATCATCTTACACTGAGAAACGATGGAGTTTTAGACAATTTGGTCAAACTTTATTCCAATATTGCAAGACCATGTAGGATCTGTTAACAATCAGAGTATGTGTGGAGGCTACTACCACACAAAATCTTTGCTCCGTATCTGTACATTTGATTATTACAGCGTTTTTTTCTTGGAAGTTTCATAAAATCAATCCAGTGTTTCATAAAATCTTTTGCTAGCAGACAAACAGTGTTGACAGTTAATGCCAAAGTTTTAGGCAAAGATATGTAATTTATAGAGCTTGATGGAGGAGTTTTTAATTAGTCTCAGTCACTAACATGCAAAATTTTAGCTAAAAATCTATAAATTTGTATTAATTATAGAAGACATTTTGGGGTTTTCTAAGGTCAGTTGTCTGTGGTGGCCATCTTCACTTTCAAATGTTAATCAGTTCTAGATGTAGATCCAATGATGACTTTCTGCAAGTTTTACTGATATCCACAAATTAGTCCTTCAATTTTTATAGATGAGAGACTTCATGTATAAACAGTTCAGCCATTTAAACTGATCTTAGTTTTCAACACCATTTTTTTTTTCATTTGCAGCAGTCAACTGATCAAAAATATTAAAACTTTCCACACACCCACCAGTAAAATATTGCGTGCTGACTGCAGCTTGGATTCTCATTATAAGAACAAAACATGGTGGAGATCCTTAAATTGCATTTGTCTTGTGCAGAGTATAAACGATGAAACCAAAAGACACGTAGGGGTGATTAAAACGTGTCTTGCCATGTGTTATGAATCTTTAATGAGAGAGAACTGTTTCAGGGCTTACAGTGAAAAGGCTTCAACAAACAGGAGGTAAATAATTGAGGACGTTGCGCTACCTGGACATGACCCACTGCAGAGTTTGACCTTACCTCAAATAGCAATTTAAAAAAAAAAAGTTAAATAAATAAAAACAATACAGACCAGAACCATATGTAAGAGCATTGGAAAAATGGTCATGTTATTGATTTGCTGCTTGAGCTGCCATAAACTTTCAACTTTTATGTTACCTCTTAGTCTCATTGATTATTAGGTGGATTGATCAGGGTTTTAAATGGGTCAGTTTATGTGAAACTTAAGTTAAATGTTAACATTTACAGTTTGAAGACAAAAAAAAAAACAATTTCTGTCTTCTTTCTGATTGTACCAAGACTGAATCTTATAAGGATTGAAACTTATCAAGTTTAAAGTCACTCCGTATATTCTTAGGACATCTGTTAATAACACATTGTTAGGCTGATATCAGTCATTTCAATGTAATTCCTATCTAATTAGGAATTATCCTAATTGTCATTGCATTTGCAGCAAACCTGTCTGATGTTCAGCTACTGATGTTTCCTGATCTCAACAAATAATCTCTCCTCATTTTTTTAAATGTCTTTGATACAAAACAGCTCTGCAGCATAAACAACCCAGAGGAGCTGCAACAGGAGCAGCAGGGCTCAAGAAAAGAGTGTGTGAAAGTAAAAATATATCCATGGTTGCTCAGAAGCGGTGATACTTATAAATAGGCCAGTTTACAGAGGCATTGCTGTGTGGAATGTGGAGGAGCAATGGTGCGTGGCCTGTCACCGCTGGTGTAGAGGGTCATGATGGAAAATAATAGGGGCATCAGTTTTGACGAGTGCCATTTGCCATTGGTGTTTTGCCCTTGAGAGCTGGGTGCTGCAGTTCAGAATGTCATTTTGTAAATATCTCTTGGTAAAAAATAAAATAAAATAATAATAACAAAAAAAATAGATAAACTTGCATTCACAGTGTTCCCATTCTGTCTTTTGTCAGTACTCTCTTCTCATTCATTTTACTGAATATATCAGGAATTTCACATTCCTTTGGTCAAAGGGAGAAATGACCTAAACTATATCCTCCATGCTCTCTGTTTTGGCACTACCTTACACCTTTAAAGTGTCCTGTTAATTGATATGTTTTACATAGATGGACCACACACATAGGCAGTCATGGAAAAAGCAAAAACACATTTTGTCATTGCTAAGTTTTTGTATCCTGGATCTTTATTTTTTAAAGAAAAAGGAAAAACATATGGTCCTCGTCAGATTTTTAAAATAGCTCAGTCTTTCTATGAAAAACTACGAGTGACATATTACACCCTGTCATTATTTATTTAACAAGCCAAAATGAAGAAACTGCTTCCAAAGGGATTAGGAGAGTGAATAGTAACCACATGCTGCGAATCAAATACACTTAATAGACTGATCATCAACAACTGTGTAGACCTCTAGAAAGGTAGAAACTTTTGGCAGTTTGCTGTTCTGAAGCATTCACGTGTGCCGTAACACAACACCAAGAGGGAAAGACATCAGCAATGACGCCGGAGAAGAAAATATTGCTGCCAATCAGTCATCAGTGAGACAGATCATTCACAAGTGAAAAACATTCAAGACAGTTGCTGAGCCTCTCAAGAGTGAACTTTCCGTGTTAATCTCCACGGTGGTCACACTGTGCAGTGCTTGCAAAAGAACCCAACAAACCGTAAATCTCAGACTCAAGCCCAAATGTTAAAGCTCGTGGCAGTACAGTTTTCGCTGCTAATTGCAAGCATTACTTTTTTAGAGGGACTGCCAGAAGAAAGTGTCTTTTCAAAAATAATGCAAATGTGACAGAACCATTTAGATTTCCAAACCACAGGAAATATGGAGTAATGTCCAATTAGAGAAGTTTGGCTAAAATGCACAAAAACAACATATCTTCACAAACACAGCACACAAAGTGCCAAGCATGGTGGTGGAGGGCTGGTAATTTTGCATCCACGGGGCATGTTGCAGTCTTTGACTTGAACAGGAACTACTCTGAATATCAAAATATTCTACAACAATTGAGCCTTGGCTCAAACTGGATCAGGCAACAGGACAATCATATCAAACATAACATCAAATCGACAAATGAATGGAAAAGAAAAGAATCAAGGTGTTGCAACGCCCACCTCAAAGTCCAGATCAAACCTCAATGAACTAAAGCAATGTTGTAAAGAACGGTGCACAAAATCTTCTTTTTTTGTTCACTTTTATTGTGCCAAATTCTGAAAATACTTCTGTTCTTGAAATTTATGTAGTACTCACAAGCAGGTGGCCCTATAACCCCTTTCAAACTCAGCGTAGTGATGAGATCTGACATGGATTTTTCATAATTTTTTTTTGATCAATTTCCACTGAAGCATATTTCACAGCTGAAGGTCCAAACAAATATTGAGGTTCCCACACAAACACTTGCATACAATCCGAGCCCCCTCCAAGCACAGTCAGTTTGAGTTAATACAAAGGGATCTGCGGCTCCAAAGAACATCGAGTCTGATGCCACACTCTGAGAGGCCACAGGCCATCACAGTAATGGAGGGTGAAGCGTCCTCCCACGATCACGTACACACAGTCTTTCCAGGCTTTGCAGAACAATCAACACTGTTTTTTGCGTCGACACGCCACCTAACACACTTTCATTAGCAAAGTGCTGTAACAGTCATTTATTACCGCACTCCATTAGTTTTGGCCTATTATAGGGGTGACAGACTTATTTATCCTTTGCTTGTTTATTACACCGCCTCATGAGACTTGAAAACTCAGAGTGAATCGACTAATGATGACTAAAGATCCAGCCAGTCATCAATTATTGAAGTCATCGATGTTTCAAAAATCTTAACCACTGTTACAGTTACTCTACCGTTTTTTGTTAAAAAGTAATTCAGAGTTTATTTTTGAAGGTTATGCTGAGGATAAATTGATTAAGCTTGTACAAAATGTTACTTGTTGATCGTTTTTTTTTCATGCGGATGGTAAACTTAAAGAGGAGGCCAGCATGTATGACTTGATTTATCCTAAGAGTCAAAACTTGCATGCCTATAACAACATGATTTTTTTTGGTAGTTTTGGACACATTAAACAATTAGGATACACAATAGAGCACTTTATGACAACTGAGTCATTTAATTATTGGTCATACATCAAAAACTTCTCATCATATTTTAAGTCTGTCCTTTTTTTATAATTTTTTTTTCAGTTTTGCACTAATTCTCTTTTTTAGTCCTTGTGTCATTACATTAGTTGGCAGTCATGTCCTTTTGGCACCAAACTAGCAATAAATAAATAAAAAATACAATAATTGGCTGGATCTGGACCCCTGTGGATCTGCTGTGCTTTACTTATGGATTCAACAACATGGATGTCACAGAACAACAACCCACGACAGTCGGTGACCCGTTTGTATTTTTGGCCAGCTTTCCATGAGGACCGGCTGCTGCTGGCTGCTTGCCCAGTAAATTGCCCTCCTCTCTTTAAGCCCCCATGACCACAGTTTGTCAGTCAACCAGCAGCTCCTTTCCCAGAAGGCCCCTCCCCAGCTCTCAGGCTAAATGCACAACTTCAGCGAGGATGAAAAGTGACATAGCGCTGGGAAACCTAATTGGGGGACTGAGGGAATACATGACAGCTTAGGATAAAACAAAAATGGAAGAAATTAAAGCCCTAGCATTCCTTGCATATCACATAATGCATATTACCCATCACATGTCATCAGAGTTTAAAATCATCTTATGGTGAAAAATAACAGCCTCATACTGTAGCTGTTTAAACCAACTCTTGTAAACAAATATTACAAGATCTTCAGATATGTGTTTGTGCTTGAAGTACGTGCTAATGATAACTCTCAGCTACTACCACATCAAACTTTAGTTTGATATCTGTAAATCTGACCAAGTTATAGACATTGTTGTGCAGGTTGGGGTTGATTAGCTGTGGCAGACATCTTGAATTGGGTTGACTTCTGAAGATAATGACTTGTAAAATATATGTAATGGTTACTTTCTGAAAGTTTTTTTTTTTTTTTCTGCTCCTGGTGGAAGGCGGACGTGTTTCTTTTTTCTCTGTCTCCTCGTGCCCCACCCCTGCCTTTCCTTTTTCGAAGCCTCTTTTTACATATTTTCCAAAAATTTAAGGAATATGGATCTGATCAGCTGGTTTCTCAACGCAATTGATACAATTTCCTCGACTGGGTGAAGGAGAGTCCAGTCTCGGGATATGTCTCGCTGGATATACAGAGGATTCCTGGCAGGAGTAGAAGACTGTGTACCTACCGACGTGGAGGTTCCTTATATATTTGGGTTTTTGATAA
>NC_051453.1:14082821-14096435 GCF_001649575.2 Kryptolebias marmoratus | reverse complement strand
GCCTGGGGTACTTTTAGATAGTTCGGTACCGTTAGTTTTAGCATTGTCATGTTTTAGATTATTTAGCCTTCTTGTACACTTAGCTTAGTTACTGTACAATTAGTTATCATATTCACTGTTAGCTAGAATATTCCTGCCTTGGTTTAGTAATATCATGTTTTAGTAGTTTAGATGTCCTGTACCTTTGTCATGTTTTAGCTTAGTTATCTTGTCATGTTCTGTAACTCTGTCTGTAATTTTGTTCTTGTGTTGTAAAGCACTTTGAGTCGTCTCGTGCTGAAAAGTGCTATATAAATAAATGTACCTACCTACCTACCTACCTTAAAATCCATCCAGTGGTTCATGAAATATTTTGCTAACAAACAGTGCTGACTCTGGTTTGAAGTGGTCAAAGCGATTTCAGCAATTAGACTTGTTATTCTAGAAACTACAGATCGAATACCAAATGCAATAAATGGAAGTATCCATTACTTTGAATTTCTCTGTAACATTTTTCAGAGCAGATGGCTGGTTGCCATCTCTCCCGCTCCGACTGCTCAGTATGCATGGCACCTGTTCAGCATATTACAGTACAACAGTCTCTTCCATTTCCATTATGCTACTGTAATGGAGAGCTGGGGCAGACGCGACTCTGAAGTCAATAGCTGTTTTTTTACATCATCAATAAATATAGAGGAAGTTGTAATTTCATACGAAGACAGTTTCTCCTGTAGCCTTATTTCTTCCAGTAAAATGAACAGAGAACAGCCCATTTGAGCGATTATAAACTGAAGCGTGACAAATGTTCCCAGTGAACTGAGGTAGTGTTAAATTTCGCCCCGAGAGATGATTTTCTATGAAAATCAGAGGGTAATAGGAATCATTTTTCTGCTTGTTCAAATAGTCAGCAGTAGAATTTACCTGTAATCCTTAATTTAAAGTCACAACTGAAACTGTTTTTTTCTGCCTTTCAAAATCACTTTGTGTTTTGTACATGGATGGATTGCAGAGACAAAGGCCACAAAGACAAAGCAGTGGAGGTGAGTGTGATCTGTATTTCTGCTATCATCTTATTCCTACCTGTTTGGTCTGTTTGCTTTGTCGCCAGCCGTCACTTTCACTCAGGCTCTTTTCTGCACTAACAGGCGCGACTTTGTGACGCTCACACACGCACAGAAAGGAGAGGAGGCGAGGAAATAGAACATATAATACTTCACATCACTGCACACGCACTAAAAGGTTTATGTGTTCCAGTTTACAAAGATGACAAAAAAAGAAAATCGTACATATTTACACACAATGTGCAAGAAAATACAGGCTTTTCATTAATACAAGAAGGCCAAAGCACTGTAGCAGAAAAGGTAAAATCACTAAAAATGTGCAATCTTTAATTTTATATTCTGCATTCAACAACTGGGTCTTTCTTTTTCTGTTAAATTTAGGAGATTTGTGGAAACACTGTCAAACTAAATCTGCCAAACCCTAACTTAATCCTCGAAGCCTGTGGGCTTTTTCTGTCTTTCTTATTGGCTTCATTAAAACGATCGTGTCTTTTTCTGCTTCTCTCTCACTGCCTGATCCGAGCTCATCAGCCGGGCCAATTACAGGCGGTGATCTGGAGTCAACAAGACCCGGGTCAAACATTCACCTCAGCTCCACTTCAAGATGCAGAATGGGGCGTGCTATCCAGGAGGCGATTGAATTATGGTGAAGAAGGCGCGCGCATTGTGTAGCTGCATCCATAGGGCCTCATTTCTTAAACTTTTTTACATGACTGGCAGGGTTAGAGTTTCAGATGGAAATCTAATACTGCCATGGAGGTCCCTCGAGAAAGACGTCTGACTAGTGGCGCGAGTCAGCGAGCGGAGCGGCAGTGTGCAAATTGAAAGTATTCCTCGGGCCGGGCGGCAGTGCTGGTAAATTCACATCTATTCATAATTCATCACTCAGCAGCAGCGAGGTGGAGAAAGTTCTGTGCGTAATAAACCAAGAGGAGAAATCTTTCAACGGGACAGACGGAGTCAGGCGGATCAGCCGCTGAAAGTCCAAGATGAGAATAGAGCTTGTTAAAGTTACTTTGTAAATGGAAGTGTTTGCTTCAAGACTGTAGAGTTCACATCATTTTGGATCCGGACACCCGAGTAGAGATTATCTGACTGCGCCATGGTCAGTCTAATGCGAACTGACAAAAGACTGTTTAGATCTCCGCCCAAAGTTTTGTCAAAACGAAACACCCATTTTGCTCCAATTGGTGTCACTTAAGCCGTTTTCCACATTTCCACAGAGGAGCCTCGCTGCTCAGTCCTTAGTGGGTTTGTGAATCCAAACAGAAGAGACAGGAGTAAATACTACTGCTTCTAGGAGTAGTTTAATGTCTTTGAAGTGGGGCTGTCTGAGGTACTTGTTTTTAATCAGTGTATTGACCAGTTTGTCCTCATTTAGGGTAGAAAGGAGGACTGGCACAGAAAACAAGAAATGTGTTGCTATTTTAGTCAATGTGTGGTGGGCTTCTGTAGCTGCTTTTTGTGACGAATTACAAATCAAATTGGTTTGTGCATCACATTTCAAATGAAATCAAATGATTAGCATAAATGAAGCAGAACTCACTCTTAGGCAGCCCCTTTGCAGGAGCGCCTCAGTTCTAACAAGCTCATAAAAATACACCAAAAACAGATTCCACATCCTTCGCAGGGTGTTCAAGGAGAGGCTGTGGAGCTTCTCTGTGCTCAGTGAAATGCCCCGATGCAAAGGCACGCACAGCTTGGCCACTGACACCACATACTGTAAACGGTGGAGGTGACTTTGGCTGTCAGGGATGCTGGCGACAGACTGACCTCCTGAAGTCGGGACGCCAGTCTGACCTAAAGGTGAGGAGGAGACGGGACAAGTGAAGTATAGAAAGACAGATGGGGTGGAGTGGAGGTGGAGGTTTTTAACAGCTTAGTTGTTGGTGTTTCTTTGACAAGGAAAGAATTTAGGAAACGATTACTTTGTGGATGCAAACTAATGCTTTATGTGCCACAAACCACAACAGAAACTGAGCTATTGTTTTTTTTTAAACTAACTAGTTGTTATAAAAAATAATTGTTAATAAGTTATTTTTATTTAAATCTTCTGAGTGTGAATGTCTATAATTTGTGATCACAAGTTATTTTAACGGTTACAGTCAGCCTTCACCATTGTTACCAGTCATTACACTAGTCATTAAACTAATCACCCAACCTGCTCCTTTTACCTTAATATTAAACATAACAACGTTTTATCTAAAGTTTTTTTATTTTACAAGTTAATTATTTAATGTTGCATAATCTGTATGTGTTGGAGAGGAGTCTCAGCTACTACCACATCAAGTGTTTTCTCTAAATGTGTAAAATTGATGCACCATTTCTGTGTTTGCTCGGGTCGATAAGCTGTGACAGCCATCTTAGATCAGGTTGACTCCAAAAGTTATTAAGCTGTAGAGTGTCATTAGAATTTGGCCAATGGTTTATAAGATATTTTGCTAACAGACAAAACAAGCACACACAGACAAAGGCAATTACATGACTGCCCACATTTCATGGTGACAGGGAATAACAACACATGAGTAAATTTTGTTTGCTTTGATTTAAACTAAACTAGAAGTTTCTGCTTTGCGGCATCTATGCAAAGCAAAGGAAACTGGCAGTGAAATGAGGTGTATATTTGCATAACAATATGAAAGTAATATTAAGCCTGATTCCTAAAATGTTAATTTATTGCTCTGAACAAAAAGCTGAAAATCAGTTGCGTGTCATTGTCGGGCGGGCATCCTGTTAGAGAAAAAAAACCTGAAGGCATTCTGCACAGAAAATATGCAAACACAGAATTCTACCTCTGGAGTATTTGTAGGAGCTTGCTGCAACATGTGCTTTGTTAAACACTTGGAGCATATCCTAGGATAGGCTAATTGCATTTTGTGTCATGAGGCTAAAATAACTAACGTGGAATAAAGCATCACAGCCCTTCCTGAGTAAAACATCCAGCTCTTCCCCTGCAATCGAATGCTGGAAGGCATTGTTGACCTCTTCCTCACTCCTGCCTTTCTTCTCTCTTGACTGAATCTGAACTGAGCTCATCCAAAGAAGAAAAGAGTAGTCGGTTCTTTTTTTAACACGTCACTTCACGCTGTCGCTTTCATTAAATCCTGATCCGAACGACTCATCGCCTTTAATCTCGGCCGCCAGAGTTCAGCCTCAGTTTACGTGAGTTTCGTTGGGTTTCCGTGGTAAATTGTCGCGGATCATCAGCATACTTAATTGCGAAACAGGCAGAAAAGAGGCTTCCACGCAGTCTATCTGTTAAATACACACAGACGAGTGTTATCATCACCCGCCACCAAAGGTGAAAGGAGATGATGTTTTTGCCCATGTCAAAAAGAGGCATTCTCAACACATTCTCATTCTCATTTCCCAAAAGCGTCTGAGATTGTGCTTAACGTCATTTACAAGGTCTGACCAAAACGACTATAACTCTGTCAAAATTGTTTTAGTTTAAAACTCTGGCATAAAAGTCAGCAGGCGATATGTATTCCTTTAAGGAATAGAGGGCTTTAATTATTCAATCATTTATGTGAAGCAAAAATCCAAAGAACACAGCATTAAAACAATTTCTGAAAAAAACTATATAGGGCACGACTGATGTCTAATTCTTGTGCATAGAGTTGGAAATAACAATATCCACAAGTGTTCCTGACTCGTAATTATCCCTGTCTGACACAAATCCATACGGGGCCGAGGCTGGTCTGGGATTACTGACATGGTGATGAAACATTCAGGGTGATTCAGCTCTGGCTGTGTTTCGGTTCTGTTGTCCATACTTCAGCTGAGCCTGCCTGAATGGCCTACTTCAGTGTACCGCCCTTTAATCCTGGGCCTTTTGGGAAATGCTCTACTGCCCAGTCCAGACCTCTCCCCCCTCACCGCCGCCGCCACCACTCAGCTTTAATCTTTCTGCAGCCAAGACGGAGGCGCACGCTGAGCTGTGAAAGTGAGGATGGCTGACAGCCGAAAAAAAATAAATATAAAAAGCCAAGGTGGCAAAATCCAACCACAGTTTTAACGCAATAACTCTGAAGTTCAAAATCTGCGCGTTGAAAAAATAAAAAATGAAAAATCACAAAAGTCTAATTTTATAACTTGTGAGTCACACGCTGAGCCTAATAATGTGAGAGCAGCAAGCTTTGGGGATCTGCTGTAATTATCCAACTGTGTTAATTACAGGAAGATTTCTGAGGCAATTATAGGACCTCAGGCAAAATGCTGGCACTGAATCTACCGCTCCTGGTTTCACAGCAACAAACTGCTGATCGATCTTCAGACTTTGATGTCCCGTTCATATAAATCACTTCACAAAAACTGTGGAGGCAACCTTTCAGTTACTAATTAATGCCCGTGTCTGCGTGTGTTTGCTTGCCTGTCTGTTAACAAAATATCTCCTAAATTCCTGGATGAATTCCAATGAAACTTGCAGAAAGTAATCATTGGACACACCTCTACACACAAACTACACACACCCCAACACATGTTAACAGATTGAGTGAAATCTTCCTTTAAAATTTTGATATTATTTGCAGTCAACTCTGTCTGTCTGTTAGTATAATATTTCATGATACACTGGATGGGTTTTATTGAAAATATCAGAAAACAATCATTGGATGTACAACTACAACTGATTAACATCTGAGTCAATTCAATTTAAGATCAATATTAGCCAAAACAAAAGTCGCTAAAACTCAGTCAATTTTATAAATATTGAGCTAAAATGTGGTGCGGTCGTAGCTGAGAGTCATTCACAACACATATTCTGAGTGTGACATGTAATTGTGCATAACTTTACTTTCAAGTTTTGACCAAAATGGCTGAAACTCTGTCATTTGGTCATAAAACTCTGGCATGGAAGGTGGTGGGTTTTATGCATTCCTTCAATCAACCTTTAATTCACATCTGTTTGTTCCCCTCTTTTCTAATTGTGCCGCTTAAATAGTAAAGCGATGTTTTTGTCGGGAAAGCAGCTGGTGTTTACAGCTTTGAGCTAAAGCAGAGAAACTAGCAGAATCGGTATCTGTGCCACGTCTTCTGAGAGATTAGCTAATGCAAAAGCAAGCATCTTTTTTTTTTAAAGAGAAGGCAAGAAGTTGGGTGTTTGAAGATTGGGGGGGAGGGTGCGGCAGAAAAGAGAGACGCGAATGAAGTCGCTGACCACGATGAAACAGGAAAAAACAGAGTCAACAAGAGCAGGAGGAGGGAAAAGGAAAGCCTTGAACCAGTTTCAACCAGAAGAAATTAAATGTTAAACAGAAGTTGCAGCGTGATCGATGAGGAACAAAGCAGAGATGTGAGCTGGGTAAAGGCCGATGATGACAGAGCCGTGGAAGACAGTGGAGCTTTAGAGCCAGATTTGTCAAAAGTTGGGTGCTTTAGAGGACAGTGGACTGCAACTATGTGAGATTGGCAGAGCTGGTTGACAGCCACACTCTCTTATCTCTCGAAAGTAAATCTCAAGACAAGGGGGATTTCATCAACGCGTTCGCCGCTGCAGCTGCACCCTCGAACAGGAGTGTCTGAAAGAGCCCGCTCACGATGACGGTGAGGCAGCAAACTCCAATAATCTACTAAAAACTAAAACCCCGAGATGAAGCGCTTCCAGGGAGTTGAGCAAATGTCACAGGTTTTCATCTCCTCTGATGGGAGCTTAGTGATAGAAACCAGAAGGAAGGTGGAGGAAGGAGGAGCGAGAGCAGATTGAGTGTGAAGAGAAGGAGGAGAAGGACTCAGCTGCTCTCCCTAAAGGCCTCCCAGAACGAAGGGGGGGGGGTGTATTTGAGCTCCTCTTGCTGTTGACAGAGTCATCGAATCTTCGGGCTGAGAAATGAAAGAACGAAAAAACACAGACTCGAGCCGAAAGGAACAAACGTCCGCAAAGGAAGCGCAGAAGATGAGCAGTCAGTGCTCCTAAAAGGGAACGCTATCAACAGCATATCCTGAGGCGGTAAGAGCGATGTGGCTCATTAAGGGGCCTTTTTAAAGTATCGAGGTACATCCCTAATGTGTATTAAGCTCAAAAATGTCCTGACCTCATGAAGGAACTCAGCACTGGCCGTTCCACGATAAAACAGCACGAGTTCGACTGAACCGCATGAAAGATCTAAAGGCCTGGCATTCCTTGAAGGAATGCATGTCGCTCGCTGTCCTGGTGATTGAAAATAACATTAAGCAGAATCTCCGGAAATATCGCCCAAAATATTTGTTGTGAATGACTCTCGGCTACTACCACCGCACGTTTTAGCACAGTACCTGTAAAACTGGCTGAATTATAACTGTTTTTGTGTTTTCTAAGGTCACTCGACTGTAGCGGCCATCTTAAATTGGGTTGACACCAAAAGTTGAAGAGTTGTAGGTGTACATCCAGTGACTCTTTCTTGAAAGTTTCATTAAAATTCATCCAGTGATTCATAAGATATTTTGCTAACAGACAAACAAAGTTGACTTCAAGTCGGTATTGGCAATATCCTATACAAAGACCTTTGACAATATGTTTGCACTCTTTATATGTGTTAAGGAATCAGCCTCAGCTACTACCCCACCAAATTTTAGGTCAGTATCTGTAAAATTGACTGAGCTACAGCTATTTATGTGTTTTTAAGGTCAGTTAGCTGTGGCAGTCATCTTGATTTGGGATTACTCCAAAAGTTTTTCATTTGTAGATGTACATTCAATGATTGCTTTCTACAAGTTTCACTAAAATTTGTTAAGGGGCAATTGAGATATTTTGATAACAGTCAAGGACACAAACATACACGCAGACACAAGCAAAAACATCATCATCCGCCTTCGCCTTTTTGAGAGATAAAAAAAAAGAAGCCCCATCCATGCAAACAGACCAACCACAGAAAAAGTCTGGCATACAAATTATTTATGGGCTCTTTTGAAAGTCTTTACTCTGACATGCAGATGTTCCGCTGAAAGATCTGAGAGAGACAAAAGTGGGAGGATGACGAGAAAAATCTTTTCTGTTGAAACCTAAAAGGGACAGAAGGAGAGGCGAGCAGAGGCAGGGTTGTCTTAAGAGATGAGGGGAGCTCTGACAATGTGCTGCCATCCAGGACGATTGATCCGAGACTCTGTGATCAATGCTTTTCTTTTGGGTTTTTTTTTCTCTCTATATGAAGAGAAAATAAATAAAAAAAGATGTAAAATTCATCCAGCGACATGAGGTGGCAGCCTTATGGCTACACTGTCTCTCAGAGACTCTTCTGGCTCTCATTATAAATTCATAACGTTCTCCTGGTGTCCAGGAGCGGCTTGTCCTCGTCACCTCAGACTGTGGCAAACTGCACCGACGAGAAAGAGCAACTGTCAAACTAAGAAAATGTACCAGGCGTGGATTAAATGTTTGTGTGTTTGTGTGTCGGCATGGCATGGAGAGATATTTATAACCACAAAGATCTAAAGGTTGTGATCTATTCTGGCAAACAGAACTCTGTATACTTCCCAGCAGCGGCGCACAATCCTCCTCCACATATATATATATATATATAAAAGAAAGAAAAAAAAAGAAAAATGGAGCAGGCTCACAGAGTGTTCCAGCTTTTCTGTGAGCAAAGCCTCTGCACAGCGAGTGTCGGCCGAAACAACAGAAGAAAAACTCACCACAGCTGTGACTCAGTTCAAAGCCGAGCCTACTTCTGACCAAGCGCTTCTGACAGGCAAACAGAATCCGTCTGCTCAGGAAGAGAAAGAGAGCGAGATGCGAGGCAAAAGAGACGCGGGAGGAAGAAGAAGCAGTCTGTTCTGAACAATCTCATCACTCCCATCTGTCACAGTTAGACACGGCCACATCCAGCTGCAGATTTATTAGATCAAATCAGGCAGAGACAAAAGGAAGGGAGGGATGCTCTTCCAAGCTTTGACGCCTTCTCAAATGACAGGCTGAAACGAAAAACAACAACAACAAAAAAAACTCATCTTCTTCCTGAGGCTGCATGTCTGATTTTTCACAAAGTGCACAAACAAACCAAAACTGCATCATTTGCATTTTTGTCAAGGCATTTAGAGTCTCACCCCTTTGATACGGATTTGATAAAAATTGATAGAGATAGATCAGCTTACTTTAAAGGGCAGTATTCTTCATTTTTGAAAGACTTTTCTGTTAGTGACTTTCATGAAAAAGCTACCATTTTCTCTTCACCTAAAATATCTGCGTGCTCATGAAAAACTAGCATGAAATTCATAGCACCCTCTGCTCCGCATGCCAAAGTTTTGAACAAAGATCTGGGGTGACCTGTTAGAGCTCAGATTATGTGATAGGAATGAGTCTAAATTACTTGCACACCAAGTTTCAGCTCAGTATCTGTAACAATGAAAAAGTTATACTCGTTTTAATGTATGCCGAGGTTGATTAGCCGAAGCAACCTTGATAAATTGGGTCGACTCCAAAAATTAATCAGGCGTAGATGTGCATCCAGTAATTACTTTCCGAGAGTTTCATTGAAATCCGTCTAGTAGTTGATGAGATATTTCACTAACAGACAGGCAAACAAACACAGAGGTTTCCTGTGAGGAAAATCTCCATCCATCCATCCATTTTCTTTAACCGCTTCTCCATTCCGGGTCGCGGGTAGCTGGTGCCTATCCCCAGCAGTCACTGTGCGAGAGGCAGGGGACACCCTGGACAGGTCGCAAGTCCATCGCAGGGCCACATATAGACGAACGAGACAAACAACCATTCACACTCTCACTCACACCTAGGGACAATTCCAGAGTCATCAATTAACCTAACATGCATGTTTTTGGTCTGTGGGAGGAAACCGGAGTACCCGGAGTAAACCCACGTGTTCACAGGGAGAACATGCAAACTCCACCCAGAAAGGCCTCAGGCCGGAAAGCGAACCTGCAACCTTCTTGCTGGGAGGCAACAGCTCTAACCACTACGCCACTGTGCCACCAGGAAAATCTCATATTATAAAATATTATTCTCTCCAGGATGTTGTTATCTTTGGATTGAACCGGGCTCACTGCATGGTGCTAGCTGCAGTTCATCTAAGCTTAGCCTCAATAAATGTAGCTTTACACTTGCAGTAAATAAACTGGACAGGACGGACCACGAGTCTGTTCATCCAGGGACAGACTGGTCTACTTTTTTTATTCTGGACTGGAAGCAAACCAACATAAGAAGCGTGTGCTTTTATGGCAAATCCCAAAAAGAAGACGTCACCAAATAATTCTTTTTGTATGTAAAAATGGACACAAATTGTGCTTTTGTTTGTGACTCAACTTTTGTGCTTTTTAAGTTTGCACTAAAAGATAAGATTACACCTCATATTCTGTCCTCCTACGAGTAGTTTAGAGCATTTTGTTCAGTTTCTAAAAAGATCTTTCACAATATTCTTTTGTATTGCCGTGCATCATGTGATTTACCGATAAATAAACACATATTGGCTCAAACAGTGTTACAGAAGTTATTTTAGTAGAAACAGACCTACCAGCATATTGGTCTTACCGGGGGAGATGCAGCGTGCTGCAAACTTTCCCTGCAGTGCTGAAGACCTGATTCAGTGGTGGGCTTGTAGCGCTCACAGAGGGAAAGTGGGAGTTGTTAGATTTCCACGATTGTCATTTTTAATCCCAGGCTCTCTACAAGCACCAGTCAGCTCCGCTTCGGCTGCTCTTTCACGTGGTGACCCACCCGCCTGTTGTCGTCGCTGACAGAATATTCTTGTGCTCTGACCATAATGCAAGCAAGTTAGAGTCATTGATCACATCGAGACGTGTTACACTCACTACTTTCCCCCTCCTAGGCAGTAGATGTTGCTGTGAAGAACATAATGCTGCTACGCAACAGAAACTTCACTAGAAGAATTCACCTCATCTGCACCAAACAAGGTTTTTATTAGTGACATTCAAAGTGATATAGTTGCTATTTTTAGATATGTTACTCTGTTATCCCAGTATGCCATGATGCTTTCACAAACCTAACCAAGACGTTTGCAGAGCCTGAATCTAACCAAACAGTGAGTGATTAAAACAGTAAATTTAAAACTACATGACATGTACATACAAAGTTTGGAGTTCTGCAAAAAGCAGGAGAAGAAAGAAACAAGGTCGAGCAAAAGGACAAAAATCAGTGCATTCGTTTTTTTAGGACTATTTCACAAATGGCTGTGAAGTTGGGTTGAAAAAAAAAAAAGCTGATACTCTAGAGAAAAAAAAAAGAAACCATTTGAAGCTAAAGATAAAAAGAAGGATGAGTGTGGCTGAGTAGTTCAGTCTAATCTCCCTGTTCAAGTGATCTCCACTCCAAGAAAGTGATGGGATCAACTGATTATCTGATTTATGTTCAGTGGCTGAGAAGCAGATAAAAGTGTGCTTTGGCGTTGGTGTGTTGGTGCGTCGGTGCGACGGTGTGTGCCCACAGAGCAGACGGAGAGGCAGTCAACAAAAATGAGAATTTAGCCGGCTCATTGGTATTTTTAAATATGCTTACTGGGTTCAGACGCCAATTGGCTAATGAAGGAAACCACAGGAAGAGTGAAGGGAACAGCACTACAAACACATGTGGATCTTATGAAGAGGATTTTCTTTTTTTTCATCTCCATCATCAGTATAAAACTGAACGGTTCAAAGATCAAGCTGTTGTCCACGAAAGGACCTGTTTGAAGAATGATTAATTAATCTAGAGTTTAATACCCTTTCATGGGGTTAATTGGGATTAAGCAAAACATGTAAAGTTGGACTGAGGGGACTGAGCTATAAAAAGAGGCTGGTAAAACATCTGATTAAAATGTGTCTCGATTTATTCGACAACTCCTTTTGTAAATGCAACAAAGGAACGACGAGAAGGAGAAAAATGAGACACAGAGTGGCTTTTTCCACTTCAGCTCTTGGAAGCAGCCTGACAGCAGAAACACTCTGTCACCCGGTGTCATGAGTTAATCTTATCTTGCTCGTGGTTGCATAATTAAAGAGGGCCGATAACAAAGCGACATCTCGTGCGCACGCCTCGCTGTATGAAAGTAACGTGTAACCTGAGTGGACGCGCAGGACGCAGCTGGCATGTCACGGCACAGTAAGCCATGACTGAGCGGCTCGGCGGCTGCAGAGCTGCTCATTAACGGAGACGAACCGACTGATAATCATTCACGAATGAAGGAAAGTCATCGGTGGGATCTGACGCTTGTTTTGGTTTTTTTTTCTTACCAAAGCATAACGAGTGAATCAAAGTTTTTTAAGAAACAGTGTTAGTGTTAGTGTTACTCTTATAGCCTGGGTGTTGTTTTTTTAGTTTTACTTTAGGAGAGCAAAAAAGATTGTTTTCCTTTTCTCTTTTTTATGCGGTTGGAAACAACCTGCTGCCTTCCATTGTTCTGAGTTTAAAATATATCAAAAGCACTGAGCAGAGATGAGGTAACATCAAACCAGATTAAACGATGCTACAGCGCTTCGACCGAGCGCCTCTTAGTCTCGGCCTTATTGTGCTATAGCTTTATATTTTGGTGAAGGTGATATTGGCTGTTGCTGGGGAATTGCAGAAATCTCGCCGAATGAATGTCATTTGGGCTGTTATTCTCCCCTTCCTTCAGCCTGCAGTTTACTTTGAGCCGATGCTGCTTGTGAAAGCACTGCGTCTGAAAAAAGGTCTGGAAGCGACAAAAGCAGAACACTTTTCACTGAACAGCTCATTGTTTTCCTCCAGCATGAGAAAGTGTTCATGTTGACACTTCATTTTAGGTTAGAGCTGGGACTTAGCAGCACAATTTATTCATTTTGGCAGCCTATTACTCGTCAGCAATAAGTAATGAAGTATTATTTATTTTCTTGGCTGATTATTCTTGAAATCCATCACTGTTTTAGTGGTGACAAACCTGTGCAGTATGTAAATCCTGTCTGAAGCTGCTGTGGATGCTGCGGTCCAGAAGAGATCCTTGGCACGAGTCATGAACTCTATTTTCTCCCGCAGTCTCAGCCCTGATAGTCGATCCATATTGAAGAATATAGTTTTATGGCTGTCCAGTTGCTGCACTTCAAGCTGCCAGTATACATAAAACGAAATGAGGCAAAGAGCTTGACAAGTATATATAAACTCCCCGAAAGCACGCTCTTTATCTCATAATGCAGCTCAGTGTTGGAGACGCCGATCACGCTGCTCTGTTCCACTCACATCCCCAACTCACAAACACTGGAGGTGTAAACTGTACAATCTTTTGGGCCAACTGTCTGTGCCGTCTGACACAGTTTGATCTGTAAATCGGGCTGGTGCAACGTTTAGGGATCCAAGGTTTTTGTGAACCACCATCTCATCCTTGGAAGCACTGAGCCAACAAACCGGATCCATGCAAGACGCAAAAGCTGCTTTCTGATCTCTGAACTCCTCTCGAGTGTTTACATGCTCACCTACACTCAGGAGACATCTCTGCTGCTCCCTTTTAGTACTTACGTAACTCTACAACCATCTCATCACACGTTCTTTCATCCGGAGACCTGGAAATCATAAAAAATGTAGCATTCAAAGAGTAAACATAAAAAAAACAAAAATTCCGAAGGGGAAGCAAAAACATAAGAGCTCTGAGGGAACAGGCAGGGAAACACACAGGATGACCAACTGAAGAAAAAGACCAAA
>NC_051453.1:14044372-14082809 GCF_001649575.2 Kryptolebias marmoratus | reverse complement strand
CCCCACCACCACCACCGCCTCCTATCTGGATTTTATTTTTGTTGCTGCTGCTCTGGTGTTCGAGTCAATCCAAGGGAGTCAGACAGAACTGATCCTGGGGTTAAACAAGCTAGTTTTGTCTAGTGATTGAAAGGTGTAAGAAAACCAGCCTGATTTATCTAAATAGTAAAGGAAGTGGTGCGCTTATAAAAGTGCTGCTCACGACGTAAATCTTATGTAATAAAAAGAAAAGGTGCAAGCTAACGTAAAACGAAGTTATTGTAATGGCCGTAAGGTTGGTGGTTGATTAGGACCCAGGGGTGCAGAGAACAGGTAGCAGGCAAGTACATCTCCAAATGGGTTTATTAAAAAAGGAAAAACAAACCTGAAGACCTAACAAGAACCCCAGTGCATAAAAACTCACAAGGCGAGAAGGTACGAGTTTACAAAGATAGTGTCCAGGGTGTGAGGGGTCAAAGGTGATTTATTTCCGCCCAGTTTCTAATTCAAGTCCTGGAGGGAGGCCAAGGAGCAATAATGATTCCTTCTGCTGCCTTTACAGTCTTTTTGGTTGCTGCTCCAAACAAGGAGCAGGACTGATTCATTGACTGCTTGGTTGAACTAGATCAGCAGCTCCTGTGGTGGACCAAAACCTTCTCAGATGTTGCAGGAAGTACACGTTCTGCTGGGCAGTTTTGAGGATAAAGAAGATGCTATTCACCCAAATAGCAGTTCCTGGGAGCTTGAAGGGCAGCCACATATGGTGAGGGACAGCCATGTTGGTGGGTGTCTCCACAGTGTTGAGCAGGTTCAGTTCCCGGTTGAACCGAAGCTCACACCACTGAACCGCCATTCAAGACTTGTCATCATTATGGATGAGTTAAACACCATAAAACTTAAACTTTGATTGTGTGCAGAAATGGTAAATACGTGAGAGGAAATATTAAACAATATTTCAGAAATAAAGGGAAAAAAGCTATAATTATTTTGGGAGAATCTTTTATAGCTATGTTCTCTCCTCCTCGTGATGCAGCATGGGTATTTCACCATTTTGTTGGATTCATTTGGGAGATTTCTTCTGCCTTAATTGGTTGGACAGGAAATATCACTTATAGAGCAACAAATATATGACCAGAACTGCAGACTTGCCAGCCTTTAATAAACTGTAATACAGGTATGAACCTCATTATCCACATTGAGCCCAGGGCTAAAACCACTAAATCACAGATATTTTAAATGCAATCTGTATGAATATTAAACTGTTATATTTTCAGACTTAAACAGATAAAAAATGATCACATAAGCTGGTCATCAGCTGCTCTGATTTCCCAAAATCTGCATCTGCAGTGAGCAACCTGAATCAGTCAACCCCTAATTTCATGTTTCTGCTTTGATTCAGTTTGTTCCCAAAAACCACAATAAAAACCTCGGTAGCTGCTTATGGCTCTATTAGAGTCAGAGAAATAAATGGCCCTGCAATGACAAACTGCAGCATGCAGCACTGCGTTCCTACGGCGCCATGCTCATTTGTCAAGCACCTCAGCGCATTTTCCACCAGAGACACATTGTAGCAGATCTTTGAATAAAAATTGCCCATTTGCCCTCAGTTAGGACACACACGGGTCTTATTTTTTCCAAATGTCATTTAGAGATGAGCTTTAACTGTCGTTCACTAAGGTCACCAATTAAAGTACTTCTTCTAGCAACCGAGAACATGCAGTCAGCAGTGTCTGCATGTGTCAGGAATGTGAAGCAAAAGCAATTAAAATTTGCTTAAAGTTGTTTATAAACAGCTGAAATAGTTAAGGTTGATGAATAACTAGATAGCTAAAAGGAATGATGCTTTAAATGCAAAGATTATTGAATAAATGACCAAAAAAAAGAGATTTGTTGGTTGTTTCTCATGCAAAATGCACTTCTCTACAAAATCATCTGTTTCAAAAATAGGTTGCAAAAAATACAATTTTAGCTCTTGAGTTCCTTGAATTCTTGAGGTCAAGTACTAGATAAACAATAGATCTTTGCAAAGATTATAATGAGCAAAAACTGGGTGGAAATTATTGCAAATGGTGACAAATCAACTGTCTTCACTTCAACACGGTTATTAAATAAATCAGGTTGTAGTTGAAATCCTAAAAGTTTGGGAACTACCTTTACAAAGTAACAAGGTCAGCCAGCCGTCATTGTCACTGCAAATGTCCATCATGTTTGGAAACGCAAACAACTGAAAGACCCAGATGCTCTGTAAGCTCTGCATTAAGGCTCCAGCCTCATCATGGCGTTACACTAGTCAGTGAGTGGGAGGACAGCCAGGACACACACACAGCGCCACCATCGTCCCAGCTGGACTTCCTAACAGCAACAGCTGACATATTAGCACGCCTGCAGGTGCCGAAGCCCCCGCCTGCACTCCTCCACCACTGTCTCCCTCCTTCCTCGCCCTCCGTTTGCTCTACCCTTCCCTCAAAGAGCAGCGACGCCTCTATCCTGGTGACAGCAGATGCATCCCTGCTTTACTGCCCTCATAAATACTCCTGAATTGAAAACAATGAGCTTGTCGGGGTATCTGCAGTGCTAAGCTGAAGTAATGTCACTACAGAGGTGGGACGACAGTTTTATGTGCAACAGAAAGGATGAAAATGAAAAGGTAAGCGTGGGCGTCGTAATGGACAAGACTAACAGGCCTGATTCAACGATGCACTCTGAGGGACACAGACCCGTCAGCACACATTTCATTACTGACACATCAATCTGTCAAACAAGGAGGCTAAGTGGCACCTCGGGTACCATTAAGTGCTTTTGCATAATTGTTTTTGCTTCAGTACTTTTTTTATCCTCTTGATGTTTGGACCATAACTGTTCTTGACAAGTAAGCAGGAATTCATAGATACAGTCGCACTCAGAAGAAGACACTCACGGTGGCGTGGAAAAAGGCAAAAAGGTAAAGATACATATTCTGTTATCATTCTGAACAAGATCATTATTCATCATTATACTCTTCAAGATAACTAAAATATATCCAGTCCAATTTTTGCATCCAAATTGTGCTGCTATTTAACTGAACCCATTTTTTTGTCTCCACCACTGAAATCACTTGCTCCAAGAGCGTAAGCTTCAAAGCATGAGCCATTCACCCTCAGCTAGATGAGCACCTTTTTCACACAGCTGACTATTTTAAACATGTTTTGGTAAATTTTGTTTCTTTAAACGCAGATACTCTGAGGGCTGGTGTGTGTGTGTGTGCACTATACGCCATCGCTCCACAACTCCAGAGTCTGCTTAAGACTCCTGAAAATCTTTTGCAATCTCAAGCAATCCCACATGCAGTTCTCCTGTGAAGTTTTCTTTTCTCCTAGAGCTCAGTTCGACCTGCAGTGTTCTAAATCAGTCCATTTTTTTTATTATGCCTCCCAAAATGAAAGGCAAGCAATCGTGTAAATGCGTGTGTGTGTGTGTGTGTGTGTGTTGGGGGAGGTTCCGTGTGTCTGCACTGGATGGATTTTAAGGAAAACTCTCAGAAAGTAATCATTCGATGCACATCTCCAACTGATTAACTTTTGGAGTCAACCCAAATCAAGATGGCCGCAGCTAATCAACCTTACTAAACACAAAAATGACAATAACGTCATCCCTTCCACCATTTTTACAGACATTGAGCTCAAATCTGGCATGGTGCTAGCAGAAAGTCATTCACAACACACACTCTCTGGTATAACTGTTAAAGTCACATGTATAAATATTTTAAATGTGCACAACCTAGCTTGCGAACAATCTGCAACTCTAATGGGCTAATTAAGGTTTGAAACACAGATGCTGAATACGTTCAATGCCATAATAAAACACCAAAATGAGTGGGTTTTTTTAATTTAAGAAGTAGCAAAAACAAAAACTTTGACCCTGCATAAAGAAGAAAAACAGTGCTCTTTGTAATGTCTCTTACATTAACCCAGCGCCTCTAACTGTATTTCTTTAGCAGGACCAAAACCACTGACTGAACAACAAGCCACTAGCCTGCAACTTACAGACAGACAGCTTCCCCTACTGAGCAACATTTTCCCCAGAATGAGATACAGACATTTTCTCTGGAGTTTTTAATTATTATTATTATTATTATTATTTTGCACCTAATTCACTTCCCTGCTAAATGTTTTCACACCCTAAAAGTCTGAGACGACTAATTGGATGAGCAGCGAACCAAACTCTTCTGTCTCAGCACACAAGAAGCAGGCGGCACGGTGGAAATGCTGAAATTCAGCAGTTCTGTCAGTTCCTAAAAAAAAAAAAAAAAAATGTGCCGCATATGTGGATTTTCATACTATCATTATTAGTTAAACGCTGGGCAATTAAAGGTACTCACTGCAAGCTACATAATAAACTATTAAAAAAAGTTATCCTAAGATGTAGTGAATGGTGCAGTTTGAAAGAGTTTACTCACTCATATGCAATTCTGAAATGCAGGTACGCACTCGATGTAAACAAAGCGCTCGGCTGAATCTGGCCAAAACCAAGTGAGTCGCGTGATTGATTAGGCTGCCTGTTGTTTGTGTAGGTGGACAAAAATGATGGAATCGGACAAACATAGAATCTCGGAGAAGACATTTAGGTGGAGATACACGAGTGAATCTGCTGCTAAACACGAAAGAAAAGAGAGAGAACAGGTAAGACGAGAATAAATACTGGGGATCAAGCAGGCTGGTGAAGCGCCACAAAGACAGAGCTCAGCATTCAAACACACTCGGCTTCTGCAAAACGTCTGCTAGACCTGTAAGTTTACTGTATCGACATTTTTTCTTAATCCCAAAGGGCTCTTCCTTGATTTCTGACCTATTTTCAGTCACTTTAGCTGTTCCTGTAGCCTACAGGAACAGCTAAAGTGACTGAAAATAACTAACAACTTCCACGTGTTTGTTTACCTACAGGCTGTAGGTAAACAAACACGTGGAAGTTGTTAGTTGTTTGCAATTTTTTTTTAATTTAAGGACACATTAACCATGATTTTGGTTTCTTCGTTGATGATTGTTTTTGCATTGCAATGAGTACCTTTAAATGTGACAAGAATGCAGTGATATTGCAGTGCAGAAACCTTCGGGAAGACTAGTGGCTGAGCTCATGTGCCGAGCTGCAAAATGGGAAAAGTCAGGGCAGAAAAACAAGAATGCAGTTTACTGACTTGCACCTGCACTGTCAACTTTGAACGCACAAGAAAAAGAAAAAAGAGCCACTAAATCACCTGTCACAAAAAAGTTGTTGTCTTAAATTTTGCTGCTCCTTATTTGTTTCTCACTGAGTGCAGTGCTGGGTCCATGGAAAAAAAAAAACAAGGCATGAAATTAAAGCCCAACTGCATTCCTTAGAATAAACCTCAGAGTCCTGGATGCTGCACTGAAAGCTGAGCACAGGCACTAATAAAATCAGGAGCAGAGCTGCAAGAGGGCTGAAGCAAAGGTTCAGAAATGTCATGTGGTCACACTGAAATAACTGCAGGGATCGATCAAAGGCCGCCTTATCTGTCCCACCTACCGCTCAGATCATTAAATCCTAATTGAAACCAAAGACTCACACACAGACTTCTATGAACAGAATGGCCGCGGAAGCCCACTCTCTCAGCCACGACAATAGAAAAGCACAGAGACAAGACAACGAGGGCTGCTGTCCATCTGAGTTAGAGAGCAAATCGATCAGTCGGGACTGCACCATGACGGGGTGAGGAGAACCGGTGTCCCTGCACGGGCTGTGTCTCAGCGGCTCCATGGTTATAAGTGGGGGGAAGAAATAATTCACAGAAGGGAGCAAGAGAGAGATCAACACCACGTGCGTGATTTATTTGTGGGTGTTTCTGCGCGCAGGATAAAGATGGACTCACCCAGGACTTGAACTTGCGCCGTGCTTGCTGCACATCTACAAGCCTGCGGGCGCTCTGGTCACTTGTGGCCGTCTCCTCGGGCTGTGTTGCGCCTCCAGACGCGCAGCTTCCTCCTCCTCTTCCTCCAGCAGCAGCAGCAGCAGCAGCAGCAGCAGCTGGACTGGAGCGCTCTCACTCGCCTGGACTTCTTTCTGTCTGCGCTGATTAATTATCGACCTCCTCAGAAACGCAGTCCTCGCTCCTCCGCTCGCGGGGAAGGCAGCGGGAGCTCCTCGCTCTCAGACAGCTGTCTCCGTGCGTGGTGATGGGGGGGAGGCGGCGAGGGCTGCCACCGGCGGCGGCGGCGGGCAGCTCGGGCTGATGCTGCTCCGGTTATTGGTGTGTGTGAGTGCGCTGACATTTGTGTGTGTCAGGGATGTGGAGCGTGGTGTGTTTGAAAGAGGAGCCGGCTGCTCTTCATTGGGGCTCATCTGCGCTGCTGCCTCTCTCTCTCTCTCTCTCTCTCTCTCTCTCTCTCTCTCTCTCTCTCTCTCTCTCTCTCTCTGGATGGTCCATGCTGCGTTCAAGTCCAGTGGAAGATTTCCATGCTTAAATACCCTGTCCTCTTTAGTTTTCAGTGGGTGAACAGGCTATAGCAGATGGTAAAATGGGAAGTGTGTGGAAGTACATGTGGGGGAAAATGAAAAAAAAAAAATAGTCCAGCGCTAAATAAATAATCTAAGTAATAACTGAAATAAAACGTTTAAGATGATTGCCCTCCGCTTTGCATGCAATTTGGTGGTGCTCAGAGTACATGTTAGTGATGAGTCTCAGCTACTACCATACCAAAAATTAGCCCAATATCTGCAAAAGTGACAAAGTTATGGGGATTTTTGTATTTGCTAAGACTTATTAGCTTTGGCAGCCATCTTGAATCACGTTGACTCCAGAGGCTTATCAGTTGGACATCAGCATCCAGTGATTAGGTTCTGAAAGTTCCTTTAAAATTTGTCCAGAGGTTCATGCCGTATTTTGCTAACAGACAAAAAAGTTTGGCTCCAACAGTTAAAGCCAAAGTTTTAAACAGAGACCTCATGTAAATCTGTTAGTGCTCAGAGTATTTGTTGAGGATAAGTCTCAGCTACTGCCAAGAAGCACCAACCTCTTTCATGACATGATATCCTCGCCTCTGTTTCCTTCACCAACATGTCCATTCAGACCTGCTCCGATCACCACTCTCTCCCCCCTGGGAATACTCTCTATCACTTCATCAAGATCCTTTAAGAGTTTCCCTTTCTCTTCTACATCCCATCCAACCTGTGGAGCATTACCACTGACAACACTGAACGTCAGACCTTCTACTTCCACCTTCAGACACATCACACATTCAGAACATCTGACACTCTTTTCACCTTGACTACAATCCCTGCTAACTCCTCCTTCAGGACCACCCCTACATTTCTCCTCCTATCCACACCATGGTAAAACAGCTTAAACTCTGCCCCAATGCTGCAAGCCTTGCTGCCCTTCCACTCGGCTTCTTGCACACATAACACATCTACCTTCCTCCTCTGCGTCATGTCAGACAGCTCTCTACATTTGCCTGTCATTGTCCCTACGTTTAGAGTTACTACCCTCACTCCTACACTCTTGCCTTTCCTCTTCTCCCTCTGTCTCCTGGCACGTTTCCCTCCTCGTGGTCTTCTATTAACAGTAGAACCATGTTTGTCAACAGCACCGTGGCGGTTGTTGTTAGCCCATGCCTCGATCGATTTGGTACGGTGCTTGCATGTTGTGCAAAAGTGTTTTATGCTGGATGCCCTTCCTGACAAAATCCTCACCATTTACCTGTGCTTCAAACCAGCACCAGAGATACACTGGCTTGTTCTCCCTAGTGGCTGGTTTACATCAGGCTTTAATAATGTGACTACTAAATGTGTTTTTTAGCATTTAATTAACATTAAAGTGCCCCCCTCCCCTCCACACACACACACATTTTTACTGTTCACTAATTACTAGTACTCACAGTCCCCCTTTTTTGAAAAAGTAAAACATACAGCATGCGCAATAAAAAGCAAAAATTTGCATTCATCTCAATACAAATTCATCTGCTACAACAACGCAATTTACTTTTCCATTGCCTGAGGCAGCGTGATTACACTGACTTACACTGACTGCGTTGGCAAAGTCCGACAGCTATTATTTTGGTCTACAGGGACAGCGCTGCAGATGAAAATAAAAGGATGGTATGAGTTTGTTTATCCTACTGACGCCACAGTTTGTGTAAGCAGGATTTCCTTAGTTTAGACTTGAGCTAAATCCAACAGTTAATACCAAGAGTTAGCTGCTAAATGCCATACAGACATGTGTCTCCATTTTATCTACACGCAGGTAGTCTTGTTTTTCCATTCCATCTTTTTTCTCATCCCATGAGAAAATGAGTCTTTGCTTCAAGTGGAAGAGTTCACGTATCTTGGTGTCTTGTTCAGGAGTGATGGTACGCTGGAACGGACTATGGAGCAACAAATACGGACCTTGTTCACGATAATGAGGGTATTTCTCCAGGCGGGTGTATTGAAGAATGAGCTGAGCTGAAGGGCAAAGCTCTCAATTTACTGGTCCATCTACATTCTAACCCTCATCTGTGGCCCTGAGGTATGCATCATGACTGAAAGAATGAGATTCCAGATACAAGCATCTGCAATGAGCTGCATCCATCGGGTGACTATGAGACAAGGTGAGGAGCTCTGTTATCCGCAGGAAGCTCAGAGTAGAGCTGCTGCTCCTCCACATTGAAAGGAGGTGGTTAAAGCTTCCGATTTAAATGCCTCCTGGACGCCTCCCTTGGGAGCCACAAGAAGGAGCCAACAATGTCACTGGGGCGAGAGATGCCTGGGTTTCCCTCTTGAACCTGTTGCCACCGCAACCCAATGACAGATTAGCCGTAAGATGGACGGACGGACGGACGGACGGACGGACGGACGGACAGACGGACGGACGGACGGACGGATGGATGGATGGATGATGTCATCTTGTTCATTTTAGAGACTATTTGTCAGACAGTACAGTCTAGAATTCACTCAACAGTAAAGTTAATTAATATTAGGGATAGGAAAGGATATACCTTTAAGCTTTTACAATTATGAATGCAATAAATGAAAGACAAAAGGTAGAAGGCATAAAGATAAACAAGAGTGTAGTGTCTGTACTAAAGGTAAAGTTTCCTTGAAAGACAAAGAGGATAACAATACTCCTTCAGGTAAAGTTTCTTTTTTCAACTAGTGACTTATCTAAAGGCACAATACTATCAGCTTCAGCTTCAATAGCTTTAAGGTGTAGGGAAAAAGATAGGCTGAACTAATGAATCTGTAGGCACCGTTATTTATGTGGAGTTGTGTTTCTCATCTCCTGCCAATCTTTCCCCACTAACTCATTAGGATTATCTGAATATCATGTCTTCAGCTGCTAAATAAATCAGTGCAGTCAGCAGGATGTTAATTTCATCAGTCCAGGTTGAGTGGGTAAAGTAAAGTGGATGTATCAGAGCTGTAAGTTTTATTTGACCCTTAAAGGCATTATACTGGGGGTCAGAGGAGAGACAACTTGTTTTAGGTCACAGCACAGTGAAGGCTAAAATAAGGGGTTTATTTGTAGCACCACTTCAAGGACAGCAAAGGTACAACAGAACATAAAGCTGATGAATTTCATTTTATCTTATCCACCAGATAAAGATCTAATGCTATGGAATATAATGCAGTGAAGCAAGTTTTCAGAAGTGCTTTCAGTTACTTCTTATCCTTAAATCAGGTTTTCTTATTTTTGCTGCATCATGCAACCACAATAGTTTTCCTACATTTAAATATTTCACATCTAACTCAGCAAGATTTCTGCTCAGGTTTGAAAAAAACAAACAAATTGTTCCTACACATTTTGGTAAACACATTCATCTTGTGTTATTTACCCTGTAACAATTAAACGTAAATGTCGGGAAATGTAATAATCGTTAAAAGAAGCTAAAAGTGATCTGACAAATGACAGAGCTGTGAGCACACGAAGTGGAAAATTACTTTGTTCTGCGCTTTCGCTGCTGTTAATTTAATGAATAATTGATGCAAAGATGCAAAAACAATTCATTTGACAGGAACATCTCTTTTCCTTTCATTTTTTTTGTAACCTGGCTGAATGCAGAGCAACGCTAACAAAACTGCATTTTATGCTTCAACAGTATTATCCTCTACTGTATATTATTAATTCATGATTTTCTATTTATTCTGCTATTTGTTTGTAAGTACTGAATAAGTAAAGCAGCCCTGTGTTAATGCCCAAATGATAAACATCAGAGAATAGAATTTTCTCGACATGTGCAGACATATGCTGACATTTGGCTCCTTTTATTGTGCAGACATCTAAAAATCTCTAATGGAAAATCAGACCGAGGTTCACGATTTTTTGCTCTAAAAATAAGCTCCAGATCAAACCACAAACCCCACAGCCCACCACCAACCTATCACAGCAAGTGAGCAACAGCTGCTACACTCTTGTACTTCAGTGAGACTGCGGAGAGGGGGATGGGATGCCAGGTGGCTGCAAATACAATCAAGCATAAAGGTTGGAACTGTTGTTCATGTCATGGTGGGTACAAGATCACGCTGCTGCTCCATAAAACCTCAAAATGACTGTAGCCAAAGCATGATGGCATGGAATAGCTCGCACACTAGTAAATTGTGTTCTGCAATGCTGTTATTTCTTTTTCTTTGCAGATGTTTATATAAATTCTGAAAGTAGGAGTTGTGCAGTGCATCTTATATTGTTGGATCATAAATATACTGTGCAAGATTGCTCTTACAGTTTTTTTATGTATGGATCTGCAAAAGCAGCTATTAAAAACAGTCCCGTTCTAATACTTTACCCAAGGTGATTTTCAGACATATACAAAAGATAAGCTAGATATTGGTACTTTAAAATGCACCGCATTTACAGTACTGAGTCTGGACTTGGAATAAGTGATATATGTTCCGTATTTGAATGAGATTGGACACTTTCCCCATTCTTACCTAAAATATATTTTACTGTTCATGGGCTCGGATGGTAACAAGAATATCGGAGGAATTTGCATTATTCCCCCAAGGCGCCGTCACACATGTTTCACATTTCACCGCTGCATTTTAAAACCGCCTGAATTGGAGGCAGCGCGGGAGTGTCACAACCCGTTAAAAATTGGAAGGCTGTGCCATGTTTCATCCCATCTGCAGTCTGCAGTTTTCAGCAGACACAGCAAGGTTCTCCTGAAGTGGCTTCATCTGTGCTGCAGTCTCTCTGCACGCTACAGTGTCACCACTGCAAAGGGAATTTAAAACTAAGTGTTAGAACTGACTGTAGGACGTTTGAGACCTATAGTAACTTCTTCCCCGCAGTGCCCTGTAATACAATGACCTTCACAGGTATCATTTTCCTCTCAAATATTTCCTTGGGAGGCTTTAGGTAAAAGCTTTGCTGTGAGCTGAATGATGCTTTGTCGTTTGGCGGAGTGCTCTGCAGCAGCTTTACAATAATCCCAGCACAATAAAAATCACCGCATCGTCCACGCGCTTTATGCCTCTCAGTTGTGAAACCTGGTTGGCTCTGGGTTGCAGGAGGCTTTCCATCTGAATATTTTTTGACAGTTTCTGCTGCACTGAGGTATTGAGCAGGAGAGCATTGGTGAATATGTAATACATAAAACATGAAGCCACTGTACCTGCCTGCTGTGAGGGCACAGCAGCTTCAGGACTTTACACTCATTTGTCAAATTGAAAGGCCTGCTTACCCGCGAATCGTTCTGAAATCTGTCATGGTCCTGGGGTATACACTGTGCTCCTCACGCTAAGCCTGAAAGCAGCAGGGCATTTTTATATTGTAATGTGCAGTCTTCTAATTCAGGTAGGAACTAGTACTGTATCAGTAGTTTTGTTCCACATTTGGAACGAAATATTGTTTACAAAAAATAATAAATTTCTTACAATCTGTCACAGTTCAAAACTTTCATTAGTCATCTATCACAAGTGGAAAAACAACAATGAGTTCCAGCCAGTGGTTTGAAGAAACACGATTAAAAGTTGGTTATCAAGTCACCATTAAACTATATATAGAAGTTAAAATAATAACTAATAATAGCCGTTTGCATTGATGGTCTTTGGTCCACACGTTTTCAGAAGCTGCAGCTGCAGACTGCACAACAAGTATTCATCAGTTACAGACTGATGTTTATTTGCTTGACATTACCAATCAAAATTAGCATTATAAAACATAGTCCAAACACTTCTGAGAGTTTAACCCTCCCGCCAAAATGCCTTTTCATCTTAAAAAAAAGACATTAATTAAAAGGCATCATTTCCTAAGCTTTACAGAACTACAATTTCTGCTTATTTAAACTAAACACCACACAAGTCTAAGGACTAATATAACACTTTTCCCATTAATTCAAACCCACCAACAGAAAAGAAAATGCTCATATCACCTCTCATTGTTTTATTTCATGTCTAAAGTCACAACCAAACTAAAAAAAAAAAACACAACCACGGAGCTTATAAAATATCAAATGAAAGACTTGTTGAGGAAAAGCAGATCACATTCCTGGCTTAGAGCATAAATATCCAGCCTGCTCGTCTTCATCTCCCCCTAACGTTTACTTCAAATCAAGCAGCAGTCCCTGTACCACTTCAGAATTACAAAATCGAACTCTTTGCTTGAGCTTCTTTTGAGTTTTGGTTAACAATAATTTTAGCGAGATATAATGATCTACCTCTTTTTTTGTTTTCAAAACGTTAAAACTACAATCAGAAAATTGCAACCTGTATTTATTTATTACCACACCAGGGGGGGTTACTTTGTTTCAGTGGAGCAAAGGGTACAGCACAACAAAAACCCTGGACAACATGAACCGTACAGGTGCTATGAAGCTTAATATGGCTCAGATTTGTTTTAATCATGTGTGTGTTGCAAAAAGTGCCACGCTGAGCCCATCTGGTTACTGACTGCTGCTGAACTGGACAGATGGACAACAAAGCACCCCTGACTGCCATGTCACAGCATTAGATCTTACTTTACAGCCCTGGAAAAAAAAAGAGGAAAGCCTGTGTGATTTAATTTTACTTCTGCTCGCCTTTGTGCTTCAAACTTCCTGCTGGAGAGGAAATCTTGCAGGTTGCACATTTCCTTCATCATCGACAGTGTTAGCAGAAGGTACACTCAATATACTACGAGCATTAAGGTACAAGAAACAGATAAAAATGACACAAACTGCATCTTTTCTTGCTTTTCTGTTAATCTGAGGGCAAAAATTGGGAACTGTTTTCATCCTTGTTTTTCCAGCACGACATGATTTTCTAGGTGACGTCTGTGTACTTTCATTTTTACTCATGATGAAGTGAATTAAGGTGAATTTTCTTAAAGCTGACCTAAGGCGGGATGAGTAATATGTTGGTGCTTCGCTCTTTCTGCGAGTGTGTGTGTGTGTGTGTGTGTGTGTGTGTAGGCTGGACTGTCCCACAGCCTCGGGTTTGGACGGCGGCAGGTGACTCACCGTGACTCAGTCGAAGCATGAAGAAAACCAAAGTGATACAGAGGAGACATGGGACTGAATTAGTAATGGTTTGGGGGAGCAGAGAGGAGTGTGGGGGTGAGGAGAAAAGGAAAGATGGCGATGGAGTTTACTGAGAGTTTCCAGGTAAACAAACGGGGAGGGGAAAAATGTGCGAACAGACAAGAAGAAGGAGGCAGAAGCAGACAGCCTTCCCCCCACGGACTGACCTGTGGGGAATGAGGGAAGGATGAGGGAGTAAATAAAGAAGAGGGAGGCCTAAAGAGAAGGATGAGCAGCACCCATGAGGACTCTGAAGGAAGCGTCACGGAGGAAGAAAGAAGACAGCTCGGGGGGACTCTGGAGACTAAAAACAAACACTGAAAACATTTCTTTTGGTTGTGGGCAGGACACCATATTTGCTCCGAGTAAATACTGAGACAACTGTGAATGTGTGGAAGATTACACAGCTTTTCTTCTTATAACGGTGTTAACATAAACAAGAACCCAGGACTGCAGCAGCTGTGGGCCTCAAGCAGCCTCTCACTTCTTGCATACTTGCTTATTGAAAATCACTGCAGCTAAATCCGAAAAAGAGTGAACTGTAACTGTTTCCACTGGGGTGAAATGGTGATTAAATATACAACTTCATCCTTATTTCTGCAGTGGCTTTTTATTCTAAAGCTACCCTGTTACCTCTATTAATGACACACAAGGCTGGACATTTGATGGAAGACTTTACTGTATTTCCAATGGTATCATGTTATTGTTGATTTAATGCATTAAACTACTATTAATTAAAATAGCCCTCCATATTGAAATGAAAGGCTTTTCAGGAGGAATATTTTATTTTATGATTTTTTTTTCTTACCATAACATAACATACTATACCTTCAAAAACTGTGCAATCAATTTCCTTATTCTCACTAGAATCCCAGCTTTATTTTACTGAAGATATGTTTTGTTTTATTCTTACCAAACTGTTTCATAGTTTGAAACAGTTTGACCCATGGTTAGAAGAAAAAAAAATCCAACTAAGCAGAAAAAAACAAGGAATATACAGTATATGCAAGTACAAGCGGCTGTAAGCTGAAGACCCTTCACATCGATAGCAATAAAAGAATTTTATTTCTTTAACCAAAACTGTCTAAAAATGCTGCTCAGTGATGAAGCCGCCTCTGCATTAAACATTAAACTTGGGGTTTAGAAAATGAAATCCGCCTTTGTTGTAAAATGTAGAACCATTTATAATTTAAAATCATATAGAATCCACAGACATGCAAGATAAAAGGCTTTTGTTGCAACACTTTCAGTGAAATTTGCAGGTTAACCAAAAAAAAACAACATTTGGACTCAAACGTAGCTTTTAATTTCAGATTTGTTCAACATTTTTAAACAAAAACTATCAAATATGAGCTTAAAGTGCAGAAGTTTGCTTTGTTTTATTGGTGTTCAGATCCAAACATTTGAACAGAAATCAGACGTCCACAGAAAAGCTTCTTTTTCTGTATTTATTACTGTTCAAATAGATTTTAGGCAGGTTTTAAAACATAATCACTGTCAGATGAAGGATTTATGCTTTAACTAATTAGTTTTGCTTTAAACTCTATCTTTATCTAGCATTTAATCAAAGCTTACTTAAATATAATCTGTCATTGCTAAAGAACAAAACAGAAAGCAGAAATCCTACGGCAACCAATTCTTGTGTCCTACCTGCAGAATTTGCACATTTATATGCAGATATTTAAGACTTTCTATCTCCCAAGAGGGCAATTTTGCGCTACAGCAGACTCAGTCTAGCAATGTATGAAAAATCAAGCAAATCTGAGCAAATGTAAGTCGTTGTGTATATGATGAAGGTACACAGCATTCCCATCTAAGTCTGTTTCTCCTCTCTCAGATCATTCATCCATCACTTTTACAGCTCCCATCAAACCTTCAGAGATGGGAGGGGGGAGGATGAACCAACTCCCCAAAGATAAAATATGACCTTTCCTCCAAGAATAAAGACAAAAACTGTGAAATCACAGCCACCGTTGGCTGCCCGTTTCTGGGTCAGCGTCGGCCCCGGTTTGGCGAGAAGTCGACTCTTTACTCCAGAGATGGACTGTGGCCTTTTAATGCCGAGGGTCAGCGCCTCCTGCAAAGGGACGTGGAATATCTCTGCAGCTCTGCACACATCACTGCGTCACATGAATAAACCCGGCAGCTCTCTGCCAGCGTCAGGAGGGGGGGTGCATGAACACCCAGAGCGACAGCAGGGAGAGCAACCAAGAGGCACGTGTGACGAAGCGTTCATTAAACACAGATATACAAATATTGTATTTAGTTGTATTTTTTCCCTCCATATGAACACAGACGTCTGTGCAGCTAACAGAGCGACTGTGACTCAGCCTGACTGTGCAGGCATCTTCAATCAAATGCTGAATTATTGATTAGTGCCTGAATATGAAGAAAGGAGCAGGTTTGTGTGCTTTGACTTGAGCAACTTATTATCACCCTCTGCCAGAGGCAAAGGTTCAATATAACGTTTGCATGTGCATTCATTTCTTTGACTTTTACCAAAAGATCTCATGAGCCAGCAGACGGATTTTAATGAAACTCTCCGGAAAGGAATTACTGTCAGTACGTTTATGATGCAACCCAATTCAAGATGGCTGCCATGAGCAAATTGGCTCTAACCCAGTCAGCTTTACAGGTGCTGAGCTAAACTTTGGTGTGATGGCAGCTGGTAGTCTTTCCCATAATATCACTTGAGATAGCACACAAGCTTTACAAAGTTTGACTAACACAGCTACAACTCTGTCATTTCTCAACATAAGATGATCTTAGACTACACATCTGTCATGAAAGGTGGCGGGAGATTTACGTTTCTGCAAGAAATGTGAGGCCTTTAATTGATTTAGTAACTAAATTAAGGGTATATATTAGGGAATTCCTCTGTTAGCTAAATAAACCACAGCGGTTAGTCATAAAACACCCCTAAAGTTTAATTCATATTTGGTCCTTTAGTATACAGGCTGAGTGTTGTGTGGATACTAAAAGCAGGTTCATGGAAAAACTGTGCTGCGACTAGAAAGAGGGGCTTATAAGGGGGGAAATTTGCTATAAAGGGGGGAAAAAAAACTGAACACAAGCGAACGGATCAGTTGTTGCATGTGACAGCGGCATACAAATGAATTAAAAGAGCACGCAGCTAAAGGCACGCAGCCTCTGTGATCATCCATCAAACAAAAGCTTCGAGTTCGGAACGAGCTGAGGCAGCAAATGAAGGTGCAGGTCTGCGCCTCCACGAAGCTGAGGTTGGCAGAAATTAAAGCAGCCGCACGAAGCAACAGGAAAAAAAAAAAACCTGAGTGCAAAAACAGCACATAATAAATAAGATTTGATTATTTGATGTGAAAAAATATTTGATCAGTTCTCTTTTTTTTTCTGCAGAAGCTTTATTACGCTGTGTTGCATGGAAACATCATAAAACTGATATTTTTTTTCTTATCTGAGGTAAAGCATCCACGCCATTCTCATACACAGTTGATCTGATGCGAGTTTAGGACTTTTTGCAAACGCACAAGGGAAATGAAAAATGCTTATCAGGTGTAAAGCATGAAACCGTGACTATCTCACCTGTAGCAGCACACACACACACACACACACACACACACCTTTATCACAGCAGCAAGCCTGAGGGAAATTCAGAGGGGCTTGAGTGGGGTAGTCTGTTTCTCACCGTCTCCAGAGACTGAAAATCAAAGACTGAAGTTAGCAGAGGAAGAACTGGATGCAAATGAACTGTTGCTTATAGATTTTTATTTTCCACATGTCGGATTCATTCAGCCCCTGAACATCTGGTGTGGTAAACTCAGCGGGGGTTTTTTTCGTTTTGTTTTATTGTGCAAAATTGAGATGCTTGGCCTCTTCTCAATGCAAATTTATATTGTTTGTTACTGTGCTACCTGAACCACCTGCTCCTGAAGAGCCACGCGAGGCTCCAACAGTACCCACATCGACAAAGTTCATGTCAGTAAGCTGCATCAATCCAGATGACTCCAGAGGACAAGTTTTATTATCGTCTGCAGCTGAAACTGAAGCGACGATGATTCATTGATTTTGATTTTTCTGTTGTCTGTTTGTGCGTGTTTCTTCAATGTCTCATGCACCACTGAACAGATTTTAATGAAACTTTCTGGAATTATTCCTTCGATATATATCTATGACTGATTCATTTTTAAAGTTAACCCAATTCAAGATGGGTGCCACAGTCAACTCACCTTAGAAAAATAAACAAATTTAACACAGTTTTACAGCTATTGTACTAAAATTTGATATAGTTGTAGCTGGGAGATGAATGGTTTAAGTGCTACTCAGTGTGCAACATCTTTGCTTAAAACTTCAGCGTTAACAATCAAAGCCAACCCTGTTTGTCTGTTAGCAAAATATGTCATGAATGCCTTGTTGAATTTTAATGAAACTCTCAGAAAATAATCATTGGATGTACATCTACAGCTGATTAACTTTTGGAGTCAGTCCAATCTAAGATGGCCACCACAAGCTAATCAAACTGTGTAACACTACAATGGCTATAACTCAGTCAGTTTTACAGACACTGAGGTAAAGTTTGAGGTGGTAGAAGCTGAGTGTCATTAACCAAACATACATTGAGCATGACATCTTGCCATATTTCCTGAGACACGTTTTGTTACTTTCAAGATTTGACCAAAACGGCTACAACTCTAGGTGCTCTTAGTCAAAACTCAGCTTGTGATATGGATTCCTATAAAGATTGCTTGGCCTTTATTTTCTGGTGGAGTTTATATCAATCTTCTATTTTCATTGGTTGTTAGTTGCTTTGTTGTTAATCTGTTGCATGATTACTACTTTATTTTTAACAAAACTATTATTTCTATGACTGATGAACCTAACATCTTCTTCCACCGACTGTATAAGCCCTGGGAAGGGTTATTTCTCCTCCTCTCACATGTCACGATGCTTTCAGTGATTCATTATTAAGGCTAATTTAAGCAAATCAAATCAAGCTGTCCAACTATCCTGTTTTTCTTAACTTTGTCCCATATTCGAAAGATGCTTCACAGCTACCTTCACTCTGCATGGCCTTCACGCTTTGCTCTTAAAAAGCAGTGGCTCGGCATCTCATTATGTGGAGTCTACACTCCTCGCTCAGATGCAGCGGGGCGCCATGTGACCGACACAAACACGGGCTTATTTCGGCGTCGAGCTACGTTACAGGCTTCAGTGAATGAACCAAAATCAGTAAATCTACCGATTCCTGGCCTGTGTGACACACAGCGCGAGGCTTCCCATGATGCGCATTTATCTCGTCGGTGAATAATGACACTAATAAACCCTGAACGCTCTGACAGATTGTCTCAAAGGTCACACCTTCTTCCACTTGCAAACGTTTTCCCCTCATTAACTCCTTCCTGCAGCTCATCCTCACTTCTTGCCGGTTTGATGCGTCGCTGACAAGAATGGTGGAACGGCCATTTGCAAATCTGAGAATCTGGGTCAAACATTACCCAAGTAGCCTTTCTAGTTTCTACGCTGATCAATCTCACACTATCTAAATTATAATTGATTTGTTTGCTTGGCAACTCTGATAAATTATCCAATCTTAAAGCTTTAGGGCAGGATTTGTTTTCTGTGTGAAACACGTGCAGTTGTCAGTGGCATGATTTGTAATAAATAGCACAGATTCACAGAGAGAAGCCAGACTGCTTTGGCTACAATAATATGTGGGGCTTTTTAAAAGAACATTACACTTTAATGTTCCTACTTTTCAATTATGACTTCCAGCTCTGCTGTTGCTGCTTCTTCATCTCGCTCGTTGCTGAAACTTTCATTATTTTTCCTTTCTCATCCTCATGTTGTTTCAGCTGATGATCAAACTCCCAATTAGTGCCGCCTGGCAAACGCAGCACAGCTGGAAATGGACAAGTAGGAGGCTGGGTCATCATTAGATTGGAAGTTTGAGGGTTTTTTGTTTTGTTTTTTTAGCAGAGAAAACACAGGATGAACAGCAATGTTTTTTTCCCCCCAAATGCACAGAACCATTTTGTGTTTGTGGCCTAAATTAGAACTTCAGGGAGGACATTGTGAATCCAACGCACCACAGGAAAACAAATACACTTAATGATACAACCAAACTTGGCTTGGGAAATGTTTGCGCCACAGAACAGATGCTTAAATACTGAAGCCATCGCAGCGCGTACAGAAAAAGAGCCTTGGATCTTGACCGAGCTTGTGTCTTTGTCCTCACTTGCTGGCCGACGTGCCGCAGAAGCAGCTAACAGGCAATGTGAGGTCCAGCCAAGCGCTCGACCTGCTGCCCACAACATCACAGCAGACCATGACCGGGCATGAAGCCAGGACACCAGCCGAGTGCAGGACTGCCAGAGACACTTCCTGCCTGCAGGCTGCAAGTGGGTTTCCTGTTTCTCCTTCCAGAGCAAGGACACAAAAAAAGCCATTTGGGTGCTGTGTTTCTGTGTGAGTGGACTGAGACGATCGGTCAGAATTTAACAATGAATAAACAAGAGGAAGGGAAGTATTGATTATTTTTTAGCACATTTTGTTTTAATTTAAATGTTAATGCGTGTTAAATTATGGTGCATGTGTGTGTTTAGATGGAGCTGCTTTTGTGTTACAGTCTCTGCTTGGATTAAAATATGCTCAAATTTAATAAAACTAATTGAATTGTTTGTTTGTTTTAAGTTAAAACACCTTACCCTGGTTAAAGGGTGTAATTTAAGATGTGCCACCAGCACACTGGATTCTCCATTGAGGTTTTCTTTTGAGTAGTCTTCATTTGGAGCCAGGATCATAATTTGACAATAATCACAGTATTTTATGTAAAAACATGCATGTAAAATTGATGATGAAAAAGTCAAATAAGGGCCACAAAGACATGCTTAGCAAACCATTAGGTCATGGTGACCTACTCATTACCTACATTTTCCAGCTTCCCACACTTATGATTAGCTAATCATCACCTCCTGATGAGGTGAAAAATGAAAGTTGTTGTTTTTTTCATCATTAGATAATGATTAGCTAATCTGTAGGTAATTGTGAGTCTAGTAAGCCAAAGAAATGTAGGTAATGAGTACGTAACACTCAGCTAATGACTAACCAAGTACGTCTATGTGGCCCTTATTTGGAAATGCTAAAATTTGGGTAAGAATATAATTTCTACAAACTCCACTTAAAAAGACCCTAACTATCCCTTTCAGGCTATATTTTTGCAGTTATGAGTTTTATTTTTTATTTATTTTTTTTCTGTTGCTGTTTTGCAGACATTTACTCAGCTGTCAGGTCTTTTCTTCCATCTCATCAGACAATAATGACAGAGTCGTCCATTACTGTCACCTAAAGAAACACCCTGCCCTCGATTAATCCATCCCTTATCTCCTCTGCGCTGCTAATCCAACTTCAAGTCCTCTGTCTGTTCTATCTTCAGGCCCAAACTAATGGACTGCCCAGTCCAGTCCGCCGAGAGACAGGAGGAGTCTGGAAGTCTCCTAGAAAATATAACAATGTCAGGGTCAGCTATTGATGGCTCCCCGAAGGCTGCGAGGAAGCCAGAGGAAAAGTGAGATGTCAGGAGGGAAAGGCGTGGAGAGAAACGAGAGGTGAACAAAAAAAAAAAAACCTCAGTTTTCCTGCAGCACAAACCTGGTCAGCTCTAAAACTGAGCGCGACTGAGGAACAGTGTGGAAAATGTGATCACACTTTCAATTTGAAGCTGTCAAGAGTAAATAAGAAGTCTGTGGCTGGGAGGGATATAGGGCAGGATTACTGAATCTCACTCTGCCGCAGCTCACATCCACCTTTAGTACAAAAAACCCCAAAAGACAATCATTTTGAAAGACTTTACACTACCTAATTCCAGCAGGCAGAAGATGAGCCAAAAAATAATAGATTCAATATAAATCTGTACACCTGCTACCAACGGCAAAAGGCCGATAATGGTCTTTGCCCATGTCAACCTTGTTTGTCTTTTTGCAAAAAATCTCATGAGCCACTGGACAGATTATAATGAAGCTCTCAGGAAGTAATCACTGGATGTGCATCAACAACTCATTAATATTTGGAGTCAACCTGATTCAAGAAGGCCACCACAGCTAATCAATACTAGCAAACACATAAAAGGCTAAAACTCAGTGAATTCTAAAGCTATAGAACTGAAATGTGGTGTGGCAGCAGCTGAGACTCCCTTTCAGAGACTCCACTGCAGATGGGATGTCACTCACTGCAACTTTTCAACCAAAAAATAACTTGAACTCTCAATTATAATATGCATTTAATTTTAAAGATCATTATAGCAATGTGGTCATAGTAATATCTAGCAGCAAGTAAAAAAAAAAAAATCCTGCGCATGATTATCAGAGTGAGAAAAAGACAGGTCAAAGACACTATCATCGTCTCTCTTAGTGTTTCTTTTGGTTCTGTTTGAATGAAAAAGGTTAAGTGTGTCATAAATCCACATTTAAAACTGGAAATTAGCATGGAGCTCAGACACACCCGCAGGCAACAAAACCTCATAAAGACCCTGCTGACACTGATGTGACATTTAGTCACACTTATTGAGATAAGCAGTGTAGAAAATAAGAAAGGCAGGCAAATATTGTTGTCCTCAGAATATGTCTCGTTAGTGTCTGCAGCCTCAGGTCATGTTGGCCTTTCAGGGGCTTTTTGATTCACCGAAATGCAGACAAGCAAAGGAGAGCAGTCAGGAGAAACGGCACTAATGGTGTAAAAACCCTTTTTTAGAGCTTTGATTAGCTCTGGTAGCTTTTCTAAATGATAAGTGGGCATGAGTGTGTGCAGCTCGAATCAGATCAGTGAGTTCACACAATAGCCTCCCACATCATATGCAGATTGAAGCGGTGCAGAGGGTGGTGGGTGGATTAGAAAGCTCTGGGGTTATGTTTCTTTTTTACTGTGGTTTCCAGCCGGCTTTACCAGCTCAGACGAGGAGGATCCAAATCACTTCAGATGATACAAGCCAACGAAGCAGGGTAGACATAATAAAAAACCAATTAGATGTGGACAAAAGGAGACATTTTGTGCACTCGGGCCTTGCTGAGTTGGAATAATAGCTGCTATCAGTAAGAGCACATTTCAGAAATTGGATTTTCTGGGAGAGAAGAGGGATCATGTTCCCCCTTTAGACTTACACAATGAACTGGATCAGCTGATAGGTATATATAGCTATATTTATCGTTTTCCACCAAAAAGCGGGCACTGATGTTTTTGCCTGTGTTTGTGTATCTGTCTGTTACCAAAAAAATCTCTTGAATCACTGGATAAATTTGAAACATGAAGAAAATTACTTTTGGATTCAATTTAAGATGGTTGTCACAGCCAGCCAACCTTAAACCCACAAGATTGGCCGTAAGTCAGTCAATTTCACAAATATTTAGCTAGAATTTGATGTGGTAGTAGCTGAGAGTCATTCACAAAACCTACTTTAACATCTGGATGGCTATAACTCCATCATTTCTGTCTAAGATGATCTTAGTCTAAAACTTGGGTATTAAAGGTAGCGGGTGATATGCATTCCTTCAAGTAAACACAGATAATATTGACAGATAATAGCACCAGAGATCATTGGCAGGATGAAAATATATTTGACAGGCTGGTATTTCTTGCTGACCCTCACTCTGCTTTAAGCTCGTTAGAGCTCGGGCCCGGAGAGCCCATTCAGAGGAACAGCCAGTCAAGTTGAAGCTGAACCCTTCAACGCTCTCAGTTCACATGAAAACCGCTGGAAATGTCAGGAGGTGCAGGGAGAGTTGGCGAGGAGGGGGGAGAGAAGGGGGTGTTGTAAGGTGGCAGGCAGCGGGAGTGGAAATAGATTGGAAGCCCACTCCTATAAATCAAAAGTTATGTAATGGCAACAGCAGGCTGGCCGCCACAACCAACCAAACTCAGCCCGATGAGTCAACGGGAGCTGCTTTGGTCTATTTTTTGTCCCCCGCCCAATGCATTTCAGAGATCCGATACAAGAAGCAGAAAGGTCTTTCCATTGTTCCCACTCATTTGTGCAGTCACCACTTTGTTCTCGCCTCCTGCTTATTTTTAGAGCTGTCAAATGGCCTCTGCCTTATTGGTGCCACCAGGTATCAGAGGAGTGCTTCAGGCCTGGCAGTTCAGTTGTGCTCTCATGCCTCTGGCCACTTTCTTTTCGTACTTTTTTTTTTTTAATATTGTGTAAGGACACTGGAGTGAAGCAGCACATCCACAGTTTCTGAGTCCTGTCTCTGCTACAAAAGCTACATTGACACCACTCTACATCGCAGCATCTTTCCGTCCATACAAGCCAAATTTTAAAAGCACTCTCTCAGCTCTAACAAGTGTCAGCTCACTATGGGGGCTTTAGTTTTTTGTTTTTTTTTCCTTGAGTCATGCCTCACTGCTGTCAACATTTCCACTAAAAAAAAATACTCAAATTCAGTTGATAAACACAGCAGCAGTCCGGCTAAAGCTCCATCAGTGTGAGAGCATAAACATCGATTCACACATGAGAAAAACCTTTAAAAAAATTGAAAATATAAACTCGATGCAGCGCATAAGCAGAGGCATGACATATGAGGCAACGTGAAATGAATTCAACGGCGGTGTCTCCTGACAGCAGAGATCCCAGAGAAATATGTCACAAAGAAAACAATCTGGATATGCCATTTTTCTGTAGCCTACAACTCTTTGGGTTGCATCAACCTTAAGACTGAGGCTATAAGTTTTTACATCTTTGCATAATTTTCTGTTTGTGTCACACACTGACAAAGTTTGTCAGTGATTTGATGTACGAGAAGCTGGTGCAAATAGAACAATTACCAGAGGGTATTTGTGGAGCTAAAGTGTTATCAGGCAGTTGCAGGAGTGTCCAATTGCCAGTCAGTGGGTAACGAGAAAGTATCTTTGACCACCAAACCCTTTGTCACTAATCAGACACAGAGGATGCCCCATAGTTACTAGACATTACCAGCTCTAGACAGAGTTAGGGGTCACATCGTGGCCTGCATGAAGCCAGGTGGTTGTATTATGTAATTTACCTGGCATGTGGGTTGTTCAGATGTCACAATAATAGCAGTAAAATCTCATATTATTCATCTAATACAATAAACCCTTCCTTTTTCAATTATTAAAAATGAATGAAAAACACTAAAATCTATTTTATTTTTTATTATAGTTTAAACAACATTGTAATTTCCTTTCTAAGAGTGCATTCAGGCTGTCATTGACACTAGAACAGGGTCAGCTAGGCTTGATGTGTTACAGTAACCAGGAGGAATTAACTGATGATGAGTGGCATCATGTGTTTAGCAATGAATTTTATTGCTGAAATACTGAATCTGCATTACCATGTGTCCATGTGGCAACACCAAGACCAAAAGACCAACCCTGCCAATGTTATGAAGGCACACTGGCTTCAGGTCACCTGTGGTGGTGGTGGTTCGGGGGACCCTGGCAGCACAGAGATAAGTGTTTGACATCCTGCATTCACATATCATATGCTTGCTGAGAGAACACCCTGCTGCGGTCTTTCATTTACACACAGGATGTGTGTCAATGGACAGCCTGCATCATGTTGAAATCCTCCTGAGGTCAACCAAGTCTCCTGATCGTTCCCCAGTTGTCAAAAGTACAAATCGATCCAGTGCCAATCTGCCAGATTTTGCAGGCCAGTTAAAACAGCTGCGAGTTGACTTGCTGCAAGAAGGAATTCAAAGGCTGGGTGACTCTTCTGCCCCAAATTATCCATTCCTGAGGAGGTGCCACACCCTACAGACACGGGACCAACAGAGTGTCTGTACTGCCAACTTCATTGTCTACCAGATCTGTTATTCTAAACATTTCACATGACCTTTCAACTCGTGCAGTCTCATTTCGCTTCCACCACTTCATCTGGGGTGCTGAACGTTTTCTGTCAGTAGGTGTGTGTAAGTGATGCAAAGCACTCATCCGACTTGAAAATTGAGAATGCAGGCTAAAATATCACAAAATCCTGATTGGTTGTATCACTAATATTTAATGAACGAGTTGATTTACTGATAGGAACAAACTGCAGTTAGTCAGGTTGCTGCTGGGAGCCGTGTCTCTGTGTGTAAACACGCACAAACCCTGAACAAGGACTGCTGTAATTCTGACTGAATAGGTGACAAATCCCATTAGTGCCAGTGGCCACATCAAAGACGCAGATTTCGAAATTGACTAGCTCCAGTGCTCTGTGTCTGTGTACACATGTGGTTCATCTGCGAGGTCTTCCTGTGAGTGAAAGCTTAACAATCGCGCCACGAGGTGTAACTGCCATTATTCAGCTCCAGCAACAAAATAAATAAAATAAAATAATCCTCCGCAGGGCATTTTCTGTTTACCTTAACAGAACTCCTCACCATCTGAGCCCCACCATCCTATTTACCTGTCCTACTTTTGAAATGAACGCCAACATAAACTCGACTCCTGCAGCAGGAGCCGTTTTTTTCCAGCGTCAGCAGGAACGAGCATGGAAATATAGATTAATTGGTGAGCTTGTAGTTGAAGCATATTAGTTCGGGTGCTGCAACAGATCAAGGAACACGCAAAAGTGGGTCATTTGGGGAGAATCTCAAGCTGTTGCATCCTAAAACATTCTGGTGTGTGCAGAGTAAAACAAGCAGGAAGTGTAGCCGTAAAATAATGAGGGAAGAACATCAGAATCCAAACAGAACATCAAAGAACTAGCTCTGCACTAGAATTTAAAACATAAAAAATACACTGATTTTAACAGTACAGATCATAGACGGGATAAAAAAAAAGACATTGTTTTCACACCTGAGACAGAAAATGCGTGGTTCGCAGGTCGCCCCAGAATCTTGTTTAAAAAAAAGTGGAACATTTCAGATGGGAGGAATTTCAACTTTACTCTAATAATAACTCTTCATTAGCACTCAGTGCCAACTCTTCAATGACAAGTCTTGTATTTTATTGTCTGAAGTTCTCATAATCATGCATCTCCTCTCTGCAGTGTTGCACTGATCCGAGCTTACAGTTTAGGTTTTTTTCATCTTTACTTCCCTTTTGACCCAGTTGAAGCAGGAGAACTCAGCAGCGGTGTTAACATTTCGCTGCTTTGAAACGTTCTGACAATCAGACATGGCTTCAGGTAGTCAGGCTGCATGGCAGAGTTTCTAGAAAGTAAAACTTCCTGCTTCCTCAGAATAGGAGAAAATGAGAAAAGTCAGCTGAAGAATGCTTACATTCACCTGTGGGAAACTGACACAGAGTCTAATGAACCCACAGGTCAAAGTTTGTGCTCCTTTGTTCATACGGTGTATTTATATTCATCATTGAAAAGGTGAAGTCTTAGGTGTTCAACTCTGCAAAGCATAAAAGATCGGTGATGGTTTTTTTTTTTTGGGGGGGGGGGGACAAATAGGTTTCAGAAACCAATTTGACAGGTCCATCAATTTAAGCATCACAAGCACACACCTTCAAAACATTCTGTGCTGTCAGTCATGTCATGGCAGTCTCAGTGGGTGAACTTTAACCCCATAGATTTGAGTTAAAATAAGCTACACCTTACTGCCGTAACAGACAGGGTTTCCAGTTGTGATCACAGCCAACTGTTCCCATTGAGTTGATTTGCATTCTTGCATTTATTATTAGCGGTTTTCCATCTGTGGTCAGTACTTCGTGCCAATAGAAACATTCCTAAAGCAAAGCTGTGCTGCAAAACACAGATTGTTGCCATATTCAGGTTTTTGGTGGGATTAAATGAGCCTGATCGAGGTTTTGTTATTCGTGTTTGTTATGTGATCAGGTAGGTCCTCTTTCGGCAGAGTCAGAGGAAACAGCCGCCTCTCATCTCCACATGAGGAAGATAAATCCTCAAAGTCTTGTTTCCCAAAGCCAGAAAAAGCCACAGCTATGGTTGACCGGCTGGAACAGCTGAAGTGAAATTACTGCACACGAGAAACACTTTACCTTCAGGAACATAAAATGAAATGTTGCAGGACAGCAGCTTTGTCGCTCACAGTTAGGCTGCAAGAAGAACCTTTTAGGCTCCAAATTTTAGCTAATTTTGTATTTTTAGCAGACAAAGTAATTATTCGGTTGTAAAGCTGTACAAATATTCGAAGCTGGGAGGAAAAAGCAGAGGCACAATCTCTCCTGCAGAACAGAAGGTGGAAGATGCCAAAGCATATTTATTCAAGAGCTGTCCCTACTGTCAGGAAGAAGCTGACGCCGACAGTTTTATACAGTTCAAGCTTTGATTTTAACTTTCTCCCTCTCACTGAGGACTTGTCACGTATTATTTAAATTACTAAAACAAAAAAAAGAAAAATTGTTTTACGCCTCAGTTTTGCTTATAAAGGAAAATTAAGAGGAAAGAAAATGCCTGAAACACAACCCAACTTGCAGTCAAGAATTGTCTAACATTAATTCAAACATGAAGTGTTTCAGATTTCCAGCATTTGGCAGATGTGCTCAAGAAAAGCAGCTTATAGTGCTGCTCAGTATTCACGATGAAGAAGACAGCGCCAACGGTGAATGTGAGTCATCCGGGTTGATTCATCTGCTTTTAGCCGAGAAGCTACTTCAAGAGTTGTGAGCAGGGCTGATATGCTGCAGGAAAGTGGGCTGAGTGCATTCTCATTAAAATGCAGTTTTTATATCGTTTCTGTTTGGAGCCAGAAATCATTTTTATCCAACAAAGTGTAAGAAAAAAAATCTTGTTTGTCACAGATTTCTTGCCTCAGTGGCGTTAAAGACATTTAAACATTTACTGAACTGAACGCTTCAAATTAAAGTAATCAGCATCGTATTTCGCATTAAAACGCTCTAGCTTTGTGATGTTGCTGTCGACTGAACGGCAGGCTTTTAAAATATTTTCTACCAGTGAGCAATGCTGGGTTAAATGACGGCTTTAATTAATGCAAAAAACCCTCCATTGGAGCACAAATTACCATCTTTAATGCACCATTCTGAGAGTCCAACAGCATTCCAGCTGAATGGGTTGTTGTTATGAACTGAAGCTGCTGTGAACAAAGTGAACACAAGAGGGTCAAAGGTCACGGACATCAGAGGACAAAAGCTTCGGCTTGTGAATTAGGATTCAAAAGCTGTCAAAGGGAGCTCCTGAACTTTTGAGATGGGTTTCTGTGGAAAAGCTGTGAACAATTAATATCTTACCTGTTTTAGGCGGCTCTTTGAATGGTCTCAGTTTGGAGAAAGAATGTAATTATGATTGAATTCATGAGCTAAAGGCTAGTCAGAGCCGAGCCAAAACCAAAGGGAATTGCTCCCAACTTAAAGTTTCAATCTCAAAAATTTTAAAAGTGGTTTGTATGAATGCTATTTTCTAAACCTTTATGCAGGTATCATTAAAATACACAATCTTTCTGGCAGAAATGTTCCTGCAGGAAGTACCCCTGAACTGCTACATCTAGCTGCTGCAGTGAAACGCCAAGTGAAAATTTGAGGGGGGGTTTTCATGGTTTTGTCTCCAACAGTCACAGCCTAATGAGATAATACCTTCAGCTTAGTTGTTAGTTTAGAATTAAACTGTTCCTCCTGAGGTCATTCAAAGAGCTTTCTGTGCAACAGATTAGAATAATTACTCAATCTTTCCACAAAACTCACACTTTAAGGAGCTCATTAATCAAGACAAAGGTGTGATACAAGGCTGTCCAGCTTGTCTTTTGGACTTCAGAGGATAAACTGGACTGTGGCAGCATCAAATTATTGTACAGAAATATCTAACAGGAATAAAAGTAGCAATAAGAGAGACAGAAATTGCTGTCACGTCATATTATCTTTCAAAGTAAGTTTAAGCAATTCCGTCTTGCTGCGAAACTTGACATGATCTTCAGGGACAGAGCCCTGGGGGGACAGTTGCTCATCCACTATTAGCTCATCTTGCCCTCTAACAAAACTCTCACACTTCACAAAAAAACGTTTTACTTCTCTTCCCCTCTGAAACTCTTTGAGGGGTCACCGTCCGCAGCGTGAGGGCGTGTGACTAACAGAAGGTCGCTGTACTTTCCGTCCCTCTTTTCCCGCTCTAGTTCTCCGAAGGTGATGGATGCTCTTGAAATCTGCGGGGGGGACACAGTCATTAGGCCGCAGGTAAGGTGAATCGCACCGCATGAGCGCACCGAGGGACAGCGAGGAGCGCTGCAGCTGAAAAGTACACGGGCAGAGGAGCGAGTCGGAGTCACATTGTGATGCAGCATGCAGCAGCCTGCAGGTCAGACCGGGGAGCAGCCGGCACCTGCCGCCACTCATTTGAGGTGACAATAAGCCGATGTCACCGAGTCCTAGCTGTGCCGCTGGGTGTGCATGTGTGCGTGTCAGGAAGGTTTTATAACCATCTGTGCTGCATCAACACTTCAGCTGTCCACTTGAATCAGGTAAAAGCTGATAAAAAAAAACCTTATGACATCATTTAAAAGTGTTTAAATACAACATGAGCACACTGCATTTAAATCTCTTAGCTTGCAGAAATCCATTTCAGAAAATGATCAACACCACCTCTGCATGAGGCAAAAAGCTTTTGTCCTACTTGGAAACCTTGTGGTTCTAGGAGCCTCATCACTGCACTTTGAAAGCAAAAGGCAGAGCTTCGCGTTTTAAAACGAGGGGCTTCAGTTGGCTACGAAACAGAAAACGGAGGTCGATGCCTTCTGCGGCTGCCTCTGCTGAGCGGGCTACCCTTCAAACGTTCAGACAGCCATGAGAAGCCCCTGGAGACCATCACATCGTCTTCTGGATCCAGCTTTCACCGCAACTGCTCTCCTCCACAAGACACGCACAAGCATTTAATTCAAACCAGCGTGCTCTCAGTCAGGCCACCTTTTCACCNCGAGTATCCGGAAGTGAAATTTATATCCGAGGGACCAGAAATAAAAGGGAAGTCACAAAAATCAGTCAACAAGCTCAAGAATTTTGAGGAATTAATTGAAAGCTGGATGTCGGCATTCACTGAATAATGTGCCTCCTGTAAAGGAAGCAGCAGTCACAGATACAGTAGGTGTTGGGCTAATGTGGACTCCTGCAGAACAGCTGTGCAGTCAAATTACAGGAAACTGATACATTTGATAAAGACATCAGAAAGATGTTTCCTACCCCACCATTTTATTTGTTTTGGGCTTGTAATCAGAACGTTTCCGCAACAGATGTGGCATCAAAAAGCAAATTGCTGCTTTGCATCTCTGTCCCACTGTCAGCTGGCATTAGTCCTCAATAAATTAGTCATTGAATTTATTCAGCTGCATCTAGGCTTCAAAAAAAAAAAAAATTGATTGCTTCAGCCACTGAGCACACAACTTTAGTCATCCTACCTGCTTAAACAATCATTTAAAGACGAAGCACAAAGTGTTAGGTTTCACCAGTTATTCAAGTACTAAGAAAGCTTTAAATGTATTAATTCTACTTTAACTAAACTGCAAAACCAAATTATATTTTGAGGTTTTAATTCAAGCTCTGCAAAGAGTACATTGAAGTCAATACAGGTGAAGTAAAGAAAATAAACTTCTAACAATGTCACACTAGACAGATTTGACAGATACCCAATTTTTTATTTTTCTGGGTTCCAAGGCTGAACAATCTGGTGCTCAATCAGATTTTTCTGCTGAAAATCATTTCCCTTTAAAGTTTCTGCATAATAGGACAAATAAAGTGCCTCCACCAGCTTCATTTACATCAGTCTTTGTATATAATCCTTAACACACAATGAAGGAAACCAAACAATACTGTGTGGGAGAGCAGAGGCTGATTGCTAAATGAGTTCTTGTTCACTTTGAGAGATTCACAAGGCTCTTCAGAGGCCTGCCACCCACTCTCATAAATACAGCTTTACACTCAGCAAACCTGGACGGAAGCGTCACTGTGGGCAGCACAAAAACTGCATTGCTGTCATTCAAAAAAAAAAAAAAAAAAAAAGGGCCACATGGCAGTTGCTTCCCTTTTCACCTGCGGAGTGTTTTCTCCTTAGATGCATGCAGAAAAGTTGCATACATTAACCATCTTTGCATTTTCAGTGTAGTCCTGAAAATGCAGCCAGAGCAGATTTTTGCAGCACTGATTCATCAAGAGTTACAAAAAAAAAGTGATATATATATATAAATAAAGTTGAGTAATTTATGTTGATCCTTTTTAAATTTACACCAGTTTCCTCATCACATCCACTCAAAATGAATAGATCACTGCCATCTAGTGGCCAACCACAATATGTCAAGACAAAAAAAAGTTTAAAGTTTTATTGAATTATCAAAAACATACAAAAAAGAGACATTAAATACAGCTGGACACTTTGGTGGCAACCTACAAAAATAAGATAAATTTAATCCAGAACGTTCAATTATGCCACATTCATTACCATGAATTAAAAATGTTGCAATCTCACCACGTTTACAGTTCCAGTCACTTCTTCCTGTGACACCTGAAGCTCACTTTCCGTGTTGTTGTGAGAGGCATATTCTTCACTATCAGTCTCTACAGGACTGGGCTGGAAAGAAGAAAAAAAAAAAAAAGCAGGAGAGATGAAGCAGTCAAGTTTCACATTTTCAAACTTTTGCTCAAAAGTAGACACTGCAATGCTCCATCATTTTGCATTTCTCAGAATTTTGCCCACCATTTGATTTAGATTAGAGATTATTTGACTTCAAGCGCTCAAGAATGAGTCAAAGTGCCGTCTCATTTTTAAATTTGTCAGAAGAGCACAGAAAAACGGTGCCAACCTCATAGTCAGGATCTTCCTCTGGGCCTTCATCTGCGAGTTCCATAGACAGCACCTCCACCCAGGTCGGATGCTCTTCGTCTCCAGAGTCATCCACATCCAAGTCATCCTGTTTCCGCTTGCTGCCCTTCCCATGTAGCTTGGTAGGAGACACACTGATTTCTGTTGGGGAGGAGTTCACACAAGTCATCTTCCAAGGCTGTTTGAAATTTAAGATCCAATTATCTCATTAGGTTTTAACCTTAAAATTATAAGTTAGTTTGAAGGATTTTATACATTTGTTTTAATCAAAAACATCTAGCAGTGTTTAAAGGAGCACATCTCCTGCCACCTTTAACATCAAAATCTTAAACTAAAATATGATCTTATGGAGAGGAAAGTTTTATTGGTTTGTTCAAACCTTGAAAATGTGCTTCATCTTGCGCAATAATCACAAGTTGGCACATTCAGCTACTACCACATGAAATGTTAGAGTCAAAATCCGCGATATTAACAGTTAAAGCCATGTTTGCATAGGTCAGATGGCAGCGGCAGCCATCTTGAACTGGGTGCGGCCCTAAAGTTAATTTCTAGGTGTGCAGCCAATGATGACGTGTGTTGCTGCAACCCGCCCACGGTACCTGGGGACAGGGATTGACCAATGCTGCTGGACACCGGGAACCCCAGGGCGCCCTGCACCCTGCGGGGCAGGAGGAGTAGCACCAGCCGGCTGACCCACCGCAGGCGTTTGCGGGCGGCGAGGCTGGGGCGAGCGGGGCTAGAGGCCGTGGGGCCGGGAAGGACTCTCTCCTGGGGCTTCCGCGAGCCAAGCAGTCCCCAGAACCCACGGAAGGCCCGTACCTGCAAGTGCCAGCCAGGTTAACCCGGTGCTTAAGCTCCTTTATTAAATATATCAGCTTCCAGGCGACATACCACGATGGAAAAAGGCCAGAAGAGGCCGCGCAGCAAGGAGCGAAGCACACTGTCCGTCGCCACAACTCCGCCCTGCAGGTGGAGACAAAAAAAAGCGGTGAGCAAAGACGGGCCTCCGTCCACTCGTTACCTCGGTGTTTTCTGCCGGCTCCCGCTCAACAACCTCTCTGCTGCTTTCGGAAACCATCGTGCTGCGGGCCAGAGCCTCCACCTGACCTCTGCTCCCAGAGACGACTGCGTGTGAAGCCGGGGAGAGGCTGAAATGTCCCCGGATGTTGGCGATCAGCGGAGACGAGCGCAGCTGGCTCAATCAGCACTGACCCATCAGGAGAGGCCGCCAATTAACTCACAGACCCAGTCAAAGGGTGCTTCTGTTACAGTCTGGAGGTAAGATCAATTAAAAATAAAATATATGACGAAAATAGTGATATGTTGATGCTGTTTTGAGGTGATTCTATTTGTATTCATAATCTACAAGTCTAGCAACAAAGAAGGAGCTGCATAAATCTTTTTTGTTTTAAGCATTTTTATTTTTTTATTGTTCAAATATACACAAAACAATAAAAACAACTAACCCAAATAAAGGTAAAGGCTGAATGAATAATGATGCCAAATTATCATTTTAGGTTTCAAATTATCTGAAATATTCAATAATAATAAATAAAAAGAACATTTCTCTCACATAGTGAGCACAGTTTGGGTACCCTTTTTTATTTGTACTTTTTAAAATTTTTCTAATATTGCCTTATTCATTGAAGATTTGATACTGTTCAGAGTTTAGAGTTTAAAAAAAATGTAGTGAGCACTGTGCAGGATTACTCCTGAAGCTTTTATTTACCTGTAAATGTACCAATATACTGAGAACTTAACTGGTTTGGCTGTAGTTTGCTCACAGTCGTCATTAGAGGGATTGCACTGAATTCAGTACTTTTTTTTTTTTATTTATTTTGTTGCACCAATTCACAACAAAAGGCATCTCCGAGTAGGACGCTGTCCAGAAAATATTTTGAAAGTCTAATCCAGTCAATCAACTATCCAATTAGGAAGTTAAATAATACTTTTCCTACTGCAGTGGTTGTTTAAATAGAAGTTTTCATACTTTTTTAAAAGAGCCAAAGCTTAAATTAGCTAATTATTATTTATTATGCTAACATTCTGTTATTTGATGCAATTGAAAACACAACTCTTTATCTATCTAACAAGGTTGAGTCAGGTCCTTCTTTGTTGAAAAAGTTTCAGTTGCTGGTGACACCCTTTGCAACTAGTTTTGGGTGTCACCCGCAACTGGTTGATTCACTGTGCAGAGGTGCTGCTTGTAAGGCTGAGTTTGCTTGCAACTCCTCAGACTGAAGAAGTCTTTTGGATAAAAGGCGAAACGTTTTTAACAAAGAAGAACCCATCCAGAGGACCTGACTCAACCTTGTTAGATTTTTCTACCTGGATTATTCAGCATGCATCAGGACGACTCCTTATCGAATTTTATTCCAATATAATCAATAGCTAGAATGTATTTGGTCTATTTCACAACAGGCTATAAAATAATGTTTTATTTGAATTAACTAAATAGTAATTTGAGTTGATAGCTGCAGTTTAAGTCTATACATAAGGTAATATTAACATAATCTTATCATTTATTCCATAGCAGGTGTTAAGCTCTGTGTTGCTTCTAATTGTTGCCATCAGAAATAATTATTAAGGATTGTTGTGTATTTGTTACTCGGCACGTATGTGAGACAAAACCCTGCAACTCAGGCAACATTCATCAGATAAAGACTTCTTTTCGGTGAAATGTGCGAGGTCACGATGCACAGAGAAACTGGACTTCGCCTGTTTCGCAAACAATAAGGTTCTGCTTCACTTATTTCCAAACTTTTGCTCAGAATGTCTGTAAGCATCTCTGTGCTGAACAATAAAGCAAGTAACCATAGGAACCGTTAAGGAAGTGCAAAACGTTAGGTTTTTAAGATGAACACAAAAAGGGAACTGTGAAGCAGATATACGTGAGAGCAGAACAGTTTAACAACTGGCATGGGGTTCATTTCAGATGTTTTTTTTTAATGCAACAGGTGTTAAAATATTTTTGAAGTGTCTGCTGTTTTACTAAATTGTTGCATTTTAATTTGTGAAAGTCTTCCTTTAATTAAACAATTAATAACTAGTTCCAGGTCTGTATCAACCTTTTTGTGTGTTACACATGTCAAAGAAAGAACTGAACTAAGTAATGTTTAGTTTACAAGTCATTTTACTCATGGTTTTTTTACATTAGATTAAAAATAAAAGTTGTTTCAGTTAAGTAGAATGGTTTATTACACTTCCCGCCTCTGACATTTTGAAAACCTTTTGCATTTTTCTGCTTGGTAGCTAAACAAGAAGTAGGTGAAACCTTTTTATTTCCCAGTTATAATTACTAAACTGTGTATTTTCATACATGAATAATCCTTTCAAAACATGTATTCATAGGACGCCCTCTGGTTTAACATCACACAAATGTGTCATGTTACCCCAGGCCCTGAGAGGCAGGGAAATGTTGTTGATGCTCTGGTTTCTCTTTTGCATATGAAGAGCTTTAAGAGCGAAGCCCCTAATTATGCTCCCGTGTTAGACAAGCTCCCTAATTGGTAGCCGTTTCCGGCTTCGGGTTCTGTCACGTTTCTGTATCCTTTCATGCATTTGGAGGAGCACAAAATGTGGGAAGTAGAAAGCTATAAAAGCTGCTCATGAATGCGCTTCCTGCCAAACTACAACCAAGCTTGCGTGGAAAAGGAGACCTCTGAAGAATGGATAAGCAGCTGGTCACCAGGACGGTCAGCTTTGGGGCGATCTGCAGCGGAGCCAAAGCTCCAGGTGATTTTTCCTCAGCTCGCAGGCACAGCAGCGCAGGGATCCGAGCTCTGCTGTGGGCTACTGGCAGCGCTAAGTCCTTCGGGTGTTCAGCAGACTCCCAGACGAGTCGTGAGAACATATTTTCAAATATCCTGACTCCTGACAGCATCCCACAGTTCACTATACCAACCCTGTCCGTGCAGACCAGCTTAAGGTCACTCGACCAGGAGACAGAGGGCAACGGGTCAGAAGGGGACTTCAGGAGTTCTGGGATAGAGCCTGAGGCGTCCGTTTCTCCAGCTTGCACCGCCATCTCTTCATCTTCATCCTCCTCCTGCTCCAGCTTGGTTCCGTCAAACCGCAAAGCAGAGCGGTGTGTTTCCGACCCTTTAACCAAGAGGAGGCCTGTCCTTCAGAGGGAGGCGCACCTTACCTACCCGCTCAAGGACACGCAACACTGCCTGGACCCTGGGAGCAAGGCCGCCCTCTCCCTGCCGCACCTCACCAAAGTGACCACACCGTACGGCTTCGTCACCCTGAGCCAGAGCCCTCAAATGGCGAGCGAGGAGGCGCTCCTCTGCCAGGCTGGGCTACGCCGTTTAAACGTTGACAAGAAGGCTTCGAGCTCCACCGAGGGCATCAAGGGCAGCTGCTTCCACCTGTCAGGAGCCAAGAAGAAGCCGCCCAAAGACTCAGCAGAGCCGCAGAGAAAGGAGCTATTAATCAGAGGAGAGCCACAAGCCTCCATCGGCGCCTCAGTTCCGCCTTCTTCGACGCCCAGGCAGCCTGATAAGCTCAAACGGCGTTTCTATCACATTATAAAGAAACATTTCATGTAAACCTATGAGAGATGAAGGAGATTTGCAAAACCGGAAAAAAGAAAAATTGTGTGAACTTGTTTAAATGATGCTTTAATTAAAATAAAATTCCTATTTTTTTCTGTTTATTGGTATAATTAAGCCGTGAAAACCCATGTCTTTTATCTATTTGTTTTTCAAAACCCACTTATTGTATTTCATGATTTAAAACGGCCCGCCGCTCCTGTTTCCTGCACATGTTTGCAGTCTCCACAGCAGGCCTGAAAGGGGGCTCCAGCAGGCTCCTCAGCGTGTGAAGAGGTTCGGTGAAGAGGGCGCCTGATCCATCCTCCTATCTGGTGTTTTTTCACTCGCCCACTCACCGAAACATTAGTGGATATTATGACGCAAAGCGCTCGACCCTTGAGTGGTGGAACACAGGAACGGTTAATCTAAATTTATAATCCCTCATCGTGTTGTTTGTTGACGTGCATGGTCCTCGTGGATGCTTTAAGGCAGATAGATGGTTTCAGCTTTAATTAAATTCAGTCTTTAAAAACCTTTTCAAAAGCAGGAGTACGCTGGATGAATGAGAGGAAGAAACCGAATGGGGAGGGGTAATTATGAGAGAGCTTTCTAATAAACAGATACTGAAAATTCAGACAAGCCCAACAGGATTCAGCTCATTGTGGCTCATTTTCATCAAGATATTGTTTAGATACAAAAACATATCCCAAACCCAGATACAATACAAACAGAATGATTATTATAAACAAAATAATCAGTCTAAATGAATACTTTTTTATCAAGTTTGTAATTAGTAGAATTTTAAAATTAGGTGTATGATGGTATATGATGTCTGTTTTGATCCTTTTTTTATCTTTATCTGCCCAGTGTAAACCTCTGTAGACTTACCTGTGTTCATAAATAAAAGTCTCATATTACATCTCTGCTTGGCCTTATTTGAGTCCTTACGTTTGCACTCTGTTAAAAATTTAGCTGCAGATTTAAATGTGAAACACTTGCAGGTACAAGCGACTGTGACTTTTTATAAATATGAATTTCTGGAAGCTGCTGTTCGTCTTGGCACAATCTGACACTTGTGCACTCTTCTTCCAAGGCAAAAGTTTGTTTTTTTTTCGTTATTATTGTCTGCAGATAAAAACGATCTGTCCAATCCATTATCTCAGAGGGACGCTCTGAATCTTAACATCCAAAACAATGACCCACAGACCGAAAGGTAGATTTTGTTTCCTTTGAGTGAGTTTCAAAACGCAGAATCACGTGATGTAAAACCTCCGACATAACTGAACTATTTCATCTGTTGTGTTAAACAAAATGTGTGTGTATGGGAGGTTTATCACCATGTGACCATTTAAAACCAGTTATATTTATCAGTTGTATGACTACAAACAAACAACAACAGGCTCTTGAATAAATGTTGCAGCTTACATCCACGTTTGCCTGGACTCAAATAATATATTGTACGTCATGAAGACTTTAAAAGAAAATTGATGGATCAGGGTGGCACAGTGGGGCAGTGGTTAGAGCTGTCACCTCCCAGTAAGAAGGCTGCAGGATCGCTTCTGGGTGGAGTTTGCATGTTCTCCTTGTGCTCTTGTAAGTTGACTCCAGGTACTCCGATTTCCTCCCACAGACCAAAAACATGCATGTTAGGTTCATTGGTAAGAGCTAAAATCGTCCTTAGGTGTGATTGAGAGCATGAATGGTCGTTTGTCTGTATGTCGCCCTGTGTTGGACTTGCAACCTGCCCAGGGTGCCCCCCCCCC
>NC_051453.1:14022666-14044291 GCF_001649575.2 Kryptolebias marmoratus | reverse complement strand
CCCCTTGCACAGTGACTGTTGGAGATAGGCAGCCAGGAAGGAGAAGTGGATAAAGAAAAATGTTGAATGTCATGAAGCTACACACAGCTCTAAACGTGGCCCTTATTGCAAAGAATATGCAGATACATGAACGCTGGCACGGAAGCGCAGAAGCAGAGTTCCAATGTGATAATTTCTGTTTCTCTGATGATCCGACAGGGAAGCTGACCTTTGACCTTTCGGTCGCAGCACAATCATTTCAAACACTCGCATTAAACCCCATCCGGTCCGTGTGTCGTGATCAGCTATCACAACGATAAAAACGAATCAATGTGTTTCCCCATGCGATTGATGAAGACCTCCGTTTATAAGGAACAGTGCATGCGATGCACATTGTGTAAGACAGGTGACTCAGTGTGATTCTGTCGTTTCTGTTCTCAGATGGAAGTGAAAATTCAGATGAAATCTGTCTGAGTTGCTTTTACTGAAGAAACGGAACATTTCCTGAGCTCTGGAGGGCAAATTCTTAACGAGAAAAAGAAAAACCTTCTGCGTGATGTATTGTAATAGTCATCAACAGGAGTTATTTTATGGTTTTATTAAACTTCTGATTGCTGGAGAAGAAAACATGCTTGTCAGGGAAAACAGTGAAAAAGACAACAGCCTTACTGAGACAGGAGCACCTCTGCAGCATAGGAATATAATTTAAATAGCTCAATTAAGAAATGCAGTCAGGAAGCAGATTATCGTGTGTCTGTGGGGAAGTTTCCTATTTAAAACAGACATCATAGGTGCCATCACAACTACCAGCTGATTTGTTCTTATAGCAAGACAACCCGATGGGTCTACAGTTTCTACATGATATTTGTGATTTTTGAGTGAAATAATACCTTTAATAGGTCTGTGGAAAAACATACAAGAAGCCTTAATAGTGATACACCAATCTTAATTAATTCAGGAGGTAGCCAGCAGGGCTAACATATTTCTGTGCTTCTTCAAGACGCTTTTTTAAACGCATATAGCATGTCATCGAACAGCGAGCGCTCCGTGTTTGTGGAGAATCAGGATGAAAGGCAGATGAAGTGCACCTGAGAGAAAACGAGAAATGAGTGCAAAGCGAGGGAGCTCTGTTGTAACTGCTCTTCCTCATTCTGTCACGTTGAGGTTAGCTCAGAGAGCAGTTCTACCCTCAGAGGAGACACAGCTTTTCCTGTGCCAACCTCAAGCTCAGACAGAACATGATCAGAGTTAAAAAAAAAAAAAAAAACGTCAGAGGAGCAACTCGCTTGAGAAAAAAAAGAAAAACAACACGCATGCACACACACAAACACACAAAAGAGATGGTAAGAGGAAGAGAAAAGGTGACGGGGGGGTGTGACTGAGACATCTTTAAGAGAGACTCGGAATTAGCCCGCTTGGCTTCAGTGTGATCAGAGACAGGAGTGAGATGTGCAGAGAGGTGGAGGAGCAGGTGGTGGGTGCTGAAGCTTAGTGTGGTCCTGATGGAGTCTGGTTCTGGGAGCAGAAGGGAGCAGCCTCCAACGCTGCCTGTCAAACAGCACAGGTAAGACAAGACATTCAGGCTTCTTATTAGGTCTGATGGAAACTATTTCTGATTATAAAGAGATATGCAAGTTGCAAAAATGGTTGATTTTATAAGTTTTGCTGCAAAGGCAGCACAGAAAATGCTTCTTTTTTTTTTTTTTTCTTTCCCTAAACATTTTGTAAACCCAAACTGTGCATGAGAGCCGACTGCTTCTGCACAGAACATAAGCTCACTGTTTGAGGTTAAAAGGGTTCTGGCTCTCGGCTGTCCTCCAGGCCTTCCAGTGTGGATTCCGACTGCGTTTTCCTCAGCCACGGCAGACTCCAGCACCAGAGCGCTGAACACAACGACGTCTTCCCCGAGCCCACGGACTGCCACGCAGCCCAGTGCCCCATTCACCAACGCTATGGTAAGGTCTGCGCACCAACGGCGCCACTGTCAGCGCGGCGGTGCACGAGGAACCGTTCTCATCTAATACCACTGCAGAAGCTGAAGCTCATGGCTGACGTGTGCAGCTCGTAGTGATCAGGGGGAAAAAAACAAAACGAGGAGTGGTTCACCCCTCTCAGTTCGCCTTTCAGTTCGTGAGAACTGAAGGGAGGAAGTCGCTCTGAAGCTTTTACTTCTAGTAAAACACAAGTGCTCCTTAAACAGAGGACAGTAACGATATATGAGGCCAATTACACGCTTTGAAAAAAGTCAGTTTGGTGCATAAATGTGACTGAGTTGCACTTTTTTCTTAATTAAACATTAAAGGCCTAGTAGTCCTTGAAGGAATGCATATCACCCGCTACTACCACACCCCCAGTTTAGCTTGATATCTGCAAACTAAATGAGTTATAGTCATATCTGTAAAAGCAGGGACTAAACCATTATTGTCTTCCCCTTTGGCGGCTGTGATAATAAACTCTGTTAGTGTTTGATATCACAGAGATTAAATCTGTCAGTTGCTTGGTATACATTTTCTGCTGTTCAGTGGTTTATATTTGCTGAGTCAGAGTTCACCACGGATTCTTTGGGGTGACTGGTGTGAACCACAGTCAGGCCCGTTCTTGTCTTTTGATTCGTCTTCTGTAAATGGTGCAAAAACGTTTGCAGCGTCTGTGTTCATTAACGATATTCCCCTAATGTTTGTGGTGAAATCCACATCTGAACAAAATTCTCTTTATCCAAACGCGTTGCTGTAACGTCTCCCGTTGGTAGTCACAGCTGCTCCATTCTGAAATGTTCCTCCCTGCGTTCCTCAGATCCCTGCAGACACCAGGAGAGATTTTTCTCCGCCGGGACTCCGCCGCCTGTGCCGAGGAAGAAGCTGACCCGGACCCTCTCCCTCCCTGGCATCCGCACTCCTCCGCTCCCTCCCCTCTCCCCGCTGTCTCCTCTGCGCAGACGCCCTCTGAACTTTGACAACCTCGTGTACATGATGGCGCCGATACCAGATACTTACATCCACGAGGAGACAGAAGACCTCCAATCGTCCGAGGGGAGCGCGGCCTCCGCACCCTCCTTCTCTCAGCTGGCATTTGACGCCCCAGACGAGCACCTTTGCTCCCTGTTTAGGAACTTCGTGGACCAGCGCCTTGTTTCTGAGCTCGTTCAGCGTCGCCACCTGCTCTTTCTCAGAAGCATGGCGCAGCGGGTCGAGGACCGGAGCTTGCTGCGAGCGCCAAGGAGGGATTTCAGCTCACTTCAGCCTGAGGACTTCCTGCTGCGTGAGGGAAGCAAGCCGCGGCTGATTGGTGATGAGACTTTCTACAGCCTGCACAGCCCAAAGTTCCCAGAGAGGGAGCTGGGCTTGAGGGTAAATATCGGCCAAGGAGGACAGTAATGTTATTTCTCATGTCTCTCACCAAACTATCTCATGAACCAGCTGAGGGATTCTAATGAAACTTACTGATTAACTTTTGAAATGAACCCCATTCAGGATGACTGTCTCAGCCAATTGACATTAAAAACACAAGACTGCCTTTAAGTCAGTCAATATTACATATATTGGACTAAAATTTGATATGGTTGTAGCTGAGAGTCACAACACATGCTCTTAGTGTGACATCTGGTAAAGGTTTGACCTAATTGGAGAGGATTTTTGCCTAAAACTCTGGCAAGTAAGAGAGCCTTTAATTACCACCACATATTATTTTTCACCAGCTAACTTTATGATAGGATGTGTTGTAATACGTGCGTGCATTGCGCTGACGATCTTTATCAACATTTTGCAAATGTTCCACTTACTGTGGTACCAAAGAACACTTCCTTTTAACTGTCACCCGTCTCTGCAGCTGCGGCTTGATCACTTTTGTCTTATTCGCCACTGCGGCGCGAGTCGTTCAGCGAGTTGAGAGTTTTAGAAATGTTTCTGTTTCTGCGCAGGTGCTCAAACGGACACACGAAGCTGCCAGCCACGGCCGGCCACCGCATGTTAACGTGCGAGAGGTCATTGCTCGTTTCCAGCCAAGCGTCGCTCTGAAGAACGACACCGACACAATGCGAGATCATCCCTCGTGGGACTCCTGTTCGACAGAGTCGGGCTGCAGCACCGAGGTTCCTCCTGACTCTCCCTCGCTCCGGTCCTTCCTTCACAGAGGACACTGTGTGAGAGTGGAGCGGGATCTACCTCGCGCCACCCTGGAGGACTTTGTGCGGGAAAGCAGCTCCCTGCAGAGCTCGGAGAGTCAGCGTTACGACAGACAGGTGTGCGTTCTGTTGCTGCAGATCCTAACGGGCTCCCATCATCTGTACAACAACAGTGCCGCCGCAGCCGAGCTCAGACCGCAGGAGATCCTTCTAGTGTGGAGGAGACGCCAAGCAGACGCCTCTGAGGGTCAGGGCAGCGAACAGGAAGAGGAAACGGAGACAAGAGAGACGGTCCAAGTGTTGTGGAAGAGACACGGTTCTCCGTGTGTGGTGCTGGAGCCTCAGTCTCCTGCTCTTGCGACCCCACAGCCTCTGACCTCCATGAAATCCCAAATGGGAAGCTTAATTCACTTCTGCCTTCGACCGTCAGCAGCTCCCACAGCTCAGGCTTCAGATCTGCTGACGTCTCCGTACCGAAGCGGGCTTCTTCATTTGTCCTCGCAGCTCCGGAGTGACAACGGGCCCCAGATGACGGAGATGATGACCACGCTTCAGGTGCTCCTCTGGGGCCCGCGGGCGTCCCTGTTCGGCCGCGCGGGCCTGACACCCGGCGCCGTCCAGAACTGGCTGACGGTCAAACGAGCCCTGCTGGTGATGAAGCTGGCGGAGAGGGGGCTGATTCAGGATCAGTCCGCTCCGGACTGGGAGGACTGCATGTGTCTGAAATACCTGTCGTTTGCAGACTCCGAAGCAGTGGTGGGGGTGGCCGCGCAGCTGTGGAACGCTCTGAACACGGACTTAGGTTTATAATAAAGCTGCTAAAAAAAATTCTGTTTAAAAAAACCTGCATTATGACTTTCATCTGCCAGTCCTTCTTCCGGTTTAGATTGAAGAAAAACTGCTCCCTTAAGATGTTGCACAAATTAAAACTGCTGACAACTTTCTGCCTTAATCAGTTTTTTTCTTAATTAAGTAACTGGAACCTTTACAAATATTGTTTCTTAATGCCACATTTGTACTTTATTACCAATGTTCTGCTGCTTGTTTATAAAGTTATGAGAGCAACAACAGCAAGCCAATCAGGGGATCTGTACGCAACAAAGTGATGCTTGTGTCACTTTTGGTGCTTCACCCTGTTTTTTCTCTCAGTTATCTCACACCATGAGGAGATGTTCCACATTCAAATTCACGTGATGGCCACATGTGACCAACTTGCTTGCTTCTATTTTTTTTTTCTTTAAATAAATGTGTTAAAACATTCCTCACGACTGCCTGAGACCGTCACAATTTAAGCTTTTTGTAACTCACCACACACGCCGCTCTCTATAGTGAGTACTTTTATTTAGTACAGTTACAACATGCAGATTTTCTATGCAGTAGATCAAAACAAATTAAAATCATGCAACATTTTTAAAAAAAAAGAAAAGAAATATTAACAGGAGAATCAACTGATGATTATTATGACAACATCTACTTACACCAGTATGGATTTCAATCGATCATAAATATACTGTAAAGATTACCAGAATTCAGAGGGGAAACAAAAGGTCAACAGTGGTGAGGAGGTTTTGCCCAGATATCATGCAGACACTCGCTTTACATTCCCGCTATATTAACATCTCACCCAAGTGCAAATCTTATTGAAACACAGCACGTGGCAGGCTAAAAGGGGAAAAAAAAACACAACTTGTGACAGGAAACCTTAACTGCACTGAACAAGGACAATATTCATTTCCAGGAATCGCGAAGGTGTGCGGGTATGAAGGAAAAAAATTAAGAACGACAGAACATCTGTAACTGCCCAGCGTCATTTTAATCGTCGTCAGAGGAGTCTCGCTCGATGCTGTAAGCCATGAAGAAAGCGTCAGGTCGGGAAGGGACGAGAGGATGACCCGGTCGAACAATCTCAAAGCCCAGGAAACTGAACGTGCGCAGCAAGGATGCTGAGGAGGAAACGACACGGGAAAAGACGCTCATCAGTACCGCTTGACCTCGACACAGACAATGCCTCGAACTTTGCCCAACGAAAGCTGGATATCGCTACTTAAAATAATCTAGAGCTTGTCTACTTATCAGTTTTCAGTCTGATAAAACATTATTAAACAGATAAGTTGGACATTTGTCTGAAACACCAATCAGTGTCAGGTAAAGCGAGTCACGCTGCTCACAAAGTTCTGCTCGGAAAACCTGCATCTTGGCTTTTACATCATTATTATTTCAACACTTCCCACTTATCTAAACATTTCTGCACACTAATAACAACCCTTAAATGGAAACAAGTCCCTCCAACCCAAAGGATTGACTTCATTATCGAGTGGTGGCACGTAAAATCTATTTTTAGATGCATCAAGAACATGGAAGATTCCGAAATAAATTTTAATCGATTTTGTTAAACTGTGCTGTCACTTAAAAAAAGAAAAAAAAGAGTCAGCAGAGTAGTTGCTGCCTGGTTCTGTTTGTCCTAGTAGAGTTGCCGTAGCTTCTTTTAGTAGCAAAATTCTGTTGTTTTTTTTTTACATATTTTTTGATTTTCTTTGTTAAACCTTGAAGAACTTACGTCTGTAAATAATAGTTGCCCATATCATAACATGACTGCCTTTAGTAATGACTTTGAAACGTTTGATTTAAGTAAGAATTTCCAGTGATAAATAGTGTTAAATTAATAAATTTAGCACTTTCAATACAAGACAAATACAAAGACTTTCAGCCATTTTAGAGAATAATATATATCTACAGTGAGAGTAAAATGTAGGGGTTTATATGGTTCAGACTGTCATTCCTACATGGCAAACTAGTTTATCATTAAGTTTATCATCCACTACAAGGAATTTGTTCGACTAAAATCACATGAAGACAAAAAGTCTCACCTCTGTCGTCACGGCTCTTGTGAAAACAAATGAACACGTGATCAGCCTGCAGCTGTTCTTCTGCAAATTCCAGCAAAAGTGCAAAACTGTGGAGAGAAATCACAGCAAACAAGAGCCTGTCATGAGCTTTTTCTCTAATTATAAACTTATTTTTATCCTTTTAATTCCAACACAGCTCATTTTTAAGCACTCACAAACACCCTCATTATTATTTCTCCTCTGCAGAAATAATAAGTTTTAAACACGACTTCTGGCAGGATCCCTTACAAAATAATCAACATAAGAAACTACTGATTGAAAAGTACTGACCCGTCTTTGCTGCCCTCTGGCAAAGCTCCTGGAGGAATTTCAACATACAGGTTGGCCCCTGTCAGCGCAGCCCTCCAGACACAATGCTTGCCTTCAGAACGACGGGGCTCAAAGAGCAAGAAACGCACTCTGCTGTTTGCAGGGGGAGGCTCTTCAAAAACCAACACCTGAGCATCCTACAGGAACATTGAGATCAAAAGTAAAAAGCACAATTCACACAATATTTCAACAGATAAAACAGAAGGGGAGAAAATAAAAGGGAAGTTCAACTTACAGAGTAAAATAGCTTAGCTGAAAGATTGCGATCCCGCTGGTCATTCCCTCGCCCACCTGGGATCTTCAGGGGTGGGAGAGGGGCATCAGGAGCACCACAGAGGCCCCGGACACGGGTTACTGCAACTGTGGGAGCACCTCCTGGGACTGGAGATACTGGAGGGTGAAACGAACGCACACACAGATGGAGCCATGTTAGGTGTTGTGTTCACCGGGAGCTCTGCGACCGAAGACGAACCGAGCTCCCCATATCAACAGGAGGCTCGTCAAGCGTTGCACAACAAGATGACTTATGACTGTCAAACATTTGCCAACGCAAACTGTCACGAATACCAGGGGTGGAGACGAAGTTCAATCAGTAACTGTCCTTTTCCTCGGTGCAGACATTTGCTGAAATCTGACTTGTCTAGTTTACCATAACAGACAGGAAGCTGTGATGGTTTATAATAAACTTTACACTTAATGACTAATTCAAAAGAAACTAATTGAAATTTGAGGAGATCAGTTTTCAGTCAAACATTGACCACAAACTCTAAAGATAAATTATCTCAGGATGACCTTTGTCCCTCTCACATGAGGACATTTACCATCATAAAACATATTTAATATTCGCCTGAGGTCCAGCTTGCTCTCTAGCTGTTTTAGGGAGTCTATTTAAAGAGAAAGCTCTGTTTGTCTAACCATTAGTCTACTTTATTCTTAACCACACTGACACCTCTTTTTATTATTTATTTAAAACTCATTTTAAGGTAGCTCGGCACATTAAAGGTTGTGATCACCGTTAGGTCAGATTATTCTGCGATCCTGCTGGGAGCACAATTAGCAGAACAACAACAATGCAAATGCTCTCGGATCCACAGACGATCTCTTATGCAAATGACACTGTTGCGCTACATGTGGAGCCGACGTGTGAAAAAAAACGGTGTCAATGTGAAACACCCAGCCCAATTCTCGCTGCCACGGGCACTTCTTTAATCGGATTTTCGGATTAAGAGAACCAACTAGTCCTCGATGCGGCTCTTCCCCATGCCACACAGCGTTGGCACGTTTTGAGCCCTGGATCGCCTCGATGCAAACAGCTGCCCTGGTTACACGAGCAAGGAGCATCTCCAGGTTCAGGACTATCTGTGCAAATATCATCTTAAATGAAAATATGCTGGCATATATGTGCATGAAAGGCTACTACAGTTGCCAGAACAATATGAGTAGTTATTTAAGGTCTTTCTTTGTTCATTTTATAAGGCTGCTCTTGCATTTTCCACAAAGTATCTACAGGAATGCTCCACAAACTATCTAGAATATAATCAAAACGACAAAATTACCAAGGTCGAGCTGTTCTGTCTATGAATACCATGTACCTATTGCGTAAGGAGGTGACTCTGTACACTGTGTATTATTGGGCTCGAATGTCTCTTCCACCCCCTCAGACTCAGTGGAAATTTCCTTTGAGCTCCACAAGGATTGGACGGAGTGCCTCGGTCGAGCCACAACACGACTTAAAGCAACCCAGCTCGAACATTAAAGCTACAAAATGTACTGAAATCATGAGCCATACGTCCAGGCACGAACCCCAAAAACTCTGACAAATTATTCATTTTTGACGCGCAGCTAGCGCAAGAGGCATTGCGTAATCGTCAGGCTATAATGTAACCCGTGATAAAATACTAAATTCGAGACAAAGGCCCATTTACATGATGGCCAACTTTATCAAGTAATTAGCCAGCAGCAAAACAAAACTGGCTTTTACAAATCGTGAAGCTTTTCGACGTCTAAATGCTCGGGAAGAGAAGGGGGGGGTAAAAAAGCTACAAATCCTCATGTAGCCTTATGTCATCGAAGCTAGTTCACAGCAAGCTAACTTTACAAAACATGTTAAAATGTTATTGTATTCACATTCGGTAAAATACGGTGGGAGTAAAATGAGGATAGTGGTAATGACAGCTATCCACAGTAAGAGATTTCTTTCGGTTTTTTTCCCCCTTTCTTTTACTGCAATGACAAAAACAAACATCCGTGACATTACCCTATGCTAACCTTAGGCTAAAGTTGACGCTAAACAAAACAAAAACAACAATGCATTTAACCTTTTAACTCCGCTTTTTTTCGTGACCCGAATCTTATCTTTACCTATATGAACTACTAAGTTGACAAATAAAATCTAACAGCTAGCACCTTAGCACCGAGCTAACCCACTTCTCTTTTTTTTTTTTTTATTTTGGCCTATGGGTTAGCATTAGCGTGCTAACAGAAGCGTACATCAACAGCAGCGTTAACCGGCTGGTCTATTTACTGGATAACAATCTTCTACAGCATCTAACATTCAGATATGATGCTTCAGAAATTTGTAAAAAACAATTTTACCATCTTGTACTAAACAAAGGGTGTCTGACATGTCTGTAAACAAATGTTAAATGTAAGGATTACTCTGAAAATGAACGACAGAACAACATGAATTATACGAGCCTTTCCAGGAATTATACGGTACATTTTGGCTAGGCCGCGGGTTTTAAAGCCTGGCTTTTTAAAGAGCTGACGCTGAACGTACCTTTCAGAATTGTTACTGGGCTGCTCAACAACAGGCATCTCGGGTAAATTTCTTTCTTTTTCTCTTACAAAACAGTGACTATTCAAAATCGTCTGAAGGTTAGATTTAACCATCCGGACAGCTCAGTCCCCTCTTGGTTGTCCCGACGCCGGAGACTGGAGGCAGAGCTGCGGTGTGTTTGTCAGGGGAGTGTCCCGCTGCGCGTGACGTTTCCGGTCAGAGCCAGGAGCCTGTGGGCAGAACAGTAAACACACTAGCGTCCTTCATTCATTCAAATAACATTATACACAGTACAAGAATAACTCATTCTTCATTAGGTTAGGTTGGAAGAGGGGGGGATGAAATACTGTAAGCAAAAAAAAAAAAAAAAAAATCCAAAATTGTTCTCATGTTTGTTTTTACAAAGATGGAGTAGAAATTTAATGACTTTTCTATGTATTAGAAATGCTTATATTAGATCAGTTAGGATTTGCAAAAGGAGGGTCACAGCCCCAAATGACAACCACTGAGTCCAAGACTCTCTTCTCCAGCGTCTCATGCTCCTTCTTCCTGTTGTTACAGTTGCTTGGGACTGCTACATCTATCATCACCGCCTTCTTCTGGAGCTTGTCGACCACCACAGTGCCCGGTTGGTTAGCCATCAACCACTACATCGGAGTGGGATTGTCGCTCACCACACAAGAGGAAAAAGCTGAGAAAAAAGCATGTTTGACTGCTAGGTTTGCTCAGAGAGCATATACATTGTCAGAAAAATAAGTACACAATCGTACCTTAAACGGTACAAAGGCTTGTCACTAGGGTGGTACCCTCAAAGATACTATTGCACCCTCAACAGTGGGTACTTACTTGTACCCTTGTAGTTTGTACCTTATGAAAGGCAGAACTACACCTTTAGTGACAGCTTTGTACCCTTCAAGTAAAAAATAAAAAATAAAAATCTATAGTCTGTTCAGATGAGTCCAGAAATGAACTCTTTGGATGTCATAATACACAGCATGTTTTGGAGGCCAAAAGACACTGCATTTCACCCCCCCAAAACACCATGCCGGCAGTGAAGTGTGGAGGCGGGAGCATCATGGTGCGGGGCTGTTTGTCAGCGTACAGCACTGCTGCCGTCTACCAGGACGACGGAGATGAAACGAGGGTGGACATTTCATTTTGTGCTGCTGAAGTGGGTTAGAAAGAGGCAAAAGTGGGAGGGACGGGGGACATTTGAATAACTTTGTAGAGTGGTTTTTAAGAAATCCTCTCTCCCCCTCGTATCACGGAAGTCAAGATGATGGCGAGGGAGAGAAAAGGCCGTCACCGTGAACATCGAGGGTGAGGTTGCTGGAGCTGAGGAAAGCGTAACAGCAGGGAATGAGCATCTTCTAATCCGAGACACTTCTGTAGATGTATGTGCAGCGACATTTCTGAGGTCTTCTATAGTTTGGAGCAACGAGTTCTCCTGGGGGGAGCAGCATGATGGCAGTACGATCAAAACCACATGTGCAAGTCACACACACACACACACACACACACACACACATATATATATATATATATATATATATATATATATATATATATATATATATATATATATATATATATATATATATATATATATAGTTACCTTTTAACCTAGTTTAAAATACAGCAAACAGCACAGACAGACTACAAAATGCTTCATACTTTACTTTTCATCAAGACAAAATAAAAGAATGAGGTTCCAATTTACTTCCCAGCACATTATGAATGTGATTTTCCTTTTTGTTTTTGTTTTTTCTACCCGCTTCATCTGTGCCTGTCAGTCAAGGAGCCCCGGAGCGTGCCGCAGGGAGGGACCGGACACTGAACAGAAACCACCACGATCCCAGCTTTATTACTCCTAACACCTGTGTGATGCAGAGCTGAGAGAGCGAATCAGGTGAGTTGATTTTTTTTTCCTTTTCATATTTATATATGAGACCAACCTGCAAGTTTCTGTAGAAGCCTTTCTTTTTTTTTCCTTTAAAGAGCTGCATGTGTCTATTTTGGGCCCTGACGTGCCGTAGAAAGGCGGTGGGAATGAAAGTACATATGGCAGCACAGACACAAGAGCTCTGCTAAACAAACGTGTCCAATAAAACAAAAAAAAAAAAACAAATTCTTTGTCCGTAGAACAGCTTCGGTTTGTATCCTGATTTCATCCCAAGCCTCGGATTTGAACGACCAAAGAGAACCTCACAAGTAAGGCAGGCGTGGACCTAAAACAACCGTCTGAGTGTGTGGAAACTCCTCCTAATGCGTCTGACGTCTCCTCTGTCTTTCCCACAGTGTCTTATGAACGGATTCTGTCCATCGAAAACTTAAGCGACGTTCCAAATCCGTGGAAGGGACTAACGATGAACCGCTGCTTAGTGGTGGCTCTGGTTGTAATGCTGGTGAGCTCAGGGGTAAACGAAGTGCACGGTGAGCGCTCGCCATCGTCCCGGGATGACAGACAGTCTGTAATCTGTGTCAGAACAGAGACGCTTTACTTCTGCCTCACTACTTTGTTGAATTCTTCTGTTGCTTCCTTCAGCGTAACTTCGCACTCTCAGTGTCCACTTTGAGCGTTTTATGATTTTGTTTCCTAGACGCTCTGGATTATTTGGTTGAGGAGACGGGTACGTTCTTCGACGGCCTGCAGAACGGCTCTTTTCCTCAGGTAAGCTTGGCCTCTGGAACACTGTTTCATCCGAAGCCTAATGTTTTATGAGAAGTGAGATCCTCAAGAGTTGTTCAGAATTTATGGCTATTTACAGATTTTGTCATCTGCAATTAGGCCTACTTTGAAAGTTTCGATTAATCCCTCTGCTTTTATTTCTAATTAATCTGTGGCGATTAACTAAACGCCACAGAATCCACCTGTAATTAATTAGTTTCTGTTCAGTGGAGCTGCCTGATGGTGCTACACTTCAACAGTGAATATATCGCTGACTCATGCTTTACCTGTTTGTGCAAAGTAAGCTTCAGATCATTTATACCATGGTTACCTTTTAAATTAGATCAGATAATGGTGTGTTATAAATAACATGCTTTTACAGTTTTATTTAAAGTAAAACTCTAATGTTTTTATCGCCAGCCACCAAAAGGCTAAATATTTATGTCTGTGTCTGTCCGTTAATGAAATATCTTACAAACCACTGGACAAATTTTAATGAATTTTCCAGAATGTAACTACCAGCTATGCATCAAACACTGATTATCCTTTGGAGCCAACCTGATTCAAGATGGCCGCCACATCTAACTAGTCTTAGAAAACACAAATCTGGCTATAATTCAGCCAGCTTTACAGATATAGGCCTAGTAGCTGAAATTGATCCCCCACGTACATTCTGAGCACTAAAAGATTTTGCTGCTAACGAGTTAGAGTCAACTATCTGTCTGTTAGCAAAATATCCCATAAAGCATTTGACGGATTTAAATGAAACTTTCAGGAAACAATTCTCAGACATACTTCTACCGCTGATTAACTTTTGGAGATGACACAATTCAAGATGGCCCCAAAAACCGAATGATCTTAGAAAACACAAAAATGGCTATAACACAGTCAATTTTACAGATACTGAGCTAAAATCGGCTGTGGTAGTAGCTGAGAGTCATTTCCTATTGCCTATCATAAGATTATTTTTAAGGTTTGATCAAAATGGCAACAGCTTTGTCATTTCTCAACATAAGATGATCTTAGTGTAAAACTCTTGCATGAAAGGCAGTGGGCGAAATGCAGTCCTTCAGTAAATGTTAGGTCTGTAATTTTGTTACAAATCCTTGCAGATTTGTAAAATTTATGAAGAGAACTGACACCAAAATCTTCTTTTTTTTTTAAATTTAAATGTCAGACTACAGACGACGCGTTGTCTGCTTTCAGATTCCCATGTGGGACAGTTTGGTGAGCTGGTGGGGAGCCGAAGAAGTCGGAGCAATAAGACGAAGGAAAAAGCCAATCAGCAACAAGGCAATCCTGAAACCAAAACCTAAAGAGTAAAATGTTCAAACATCTAATTTGTGTTAGAAGAACGAAGCGATAAATACTAAAATATACTAAATACTAAAATCTCTAAAATACTAGTTTACTGGGTTTGTACATTTTATTTTGAAAAATATCTTGAGAGCACAATTTAATTAATCTAACAAGAAATGATATATTGAGAAGCAATATGAGGTTATATTATTTGTAATATCTAATAATTTTATAATTCTGATTTTGACATCAACAAATCTAAATAGCAGCTCAACACACAATGAAAAAAGTACTGAATCAAACCGAGACGTCCTAAAACACTATCTATAATTATCTTATTAATATTGCATAAATCATCTGTGATTTATAGGAAAATAATTCAAGATTATAGATTTAAGTGAAATGTTCATGTATTCAGTTTATCGTGCATCATTTGTGTTGTAAGAAAAAGTCTTAAAGGAATATTTGTAAATAACATAAATTCACCTGTTGTACAAAGATTGACTGCATGCAAAAAAAATCGGACAATAAAGTAAAGATTCCCTCCTTTTTTTTTCCCCGATCAGTGATTATTAAAAGTGAAAGTATGTTTTAGCGACAGCCACACTCCGTAGCGATCATGTCCTGCTTGAGGGAGAGAACGCTGCCCTCGTTGTTCCAGTCTATGACGTGCATGGGGTCGTAGGCCACGGGCACGCAGCACGGCGCCCGCTCGCCCGCGTGGCCGCCCTCGATGTGGGAGTTGAGCAGGACGGCGTGGTTGTTGCCGCTGGTCAGGGGGAACGCACACGAGCCTTGGCAGTTGTTGATGTCGGCGTTCTTTGGACTCAGGAAGAGGTTCTCGAAGGACACGGTGAGGCTCCGCAACCCGCAGATGTAGGCCCTCGGGGGACTGCTGGAGTCCGCTCTGGTGGCCCTCAGCCTCCTCTGCATGGTGTACGTATGGGCCACGGTCTGCAGGGCCTTCAGCAGAAGGAATGCACAGTACTGGCTCTCTCCTGTTCAAGAAAACAAAAACAAACAGCAGAACTGAAAAGTGGTCTTTTTTTTCTCAGCAGGCTCAATCAGTCCTGGGCTCCATCCGAGCCTGTTCAGGGATGTCACTAAGACTTGTTTTTGCACCATGGTAGACGGCAGGGACGTTCCAAAGTGCTGCGTGTATTTATCAAAGCGTTAGCACTCGTAGTTGGTTTTCTCTAAGGCAAAGGCCAGGGCGAACACTGGAGACTGAGTTTTAAGCCCGAGGTGTAAATCACCAGCACAGCAAACCTCTCAAAGCAGGACACCAGGACCTCGCTCTTTAGGACGGAGGCAGTCAGGGACATGTGGAGGCGTGTTCAGCAGGTAGGGAGCTGAAATCCTGGTCAATTTGTTCTCCAGTGTTCTTTAGACCCCGTCTACACCTGGCTGGCACCTGTTATTGGCGTGCAGACTCGTCACTCGCCAGCCTTTACCGCTCGGGTGGAATAAACCCCAAAGCTTAAGACTAACCAAACCAGGTTGGGCTTTGTTAATGTGAGACTGACAGCAAATAAAACTTATTTTAAAGGACTTCTTTGCTGCCCTTGCTTTGGGTTTTATGTTTGTGATGGCAACCTGGCAGAGTGTTGGCGAATCAAGCTCTTTTTGAACTTTTACCCACGTTATTTTAACACACAGAGGGCTACTAGATGTGACGGAAGAGGGGTGGTTGTTTTTACAGGCCACCGTTGAGCAAGAGACGACTATTTTGCTGGTTTTAGTGAGAAATGACTTGCTTTTAACAAGAATCAAAACGACATTTTGCCGTCCAAGGTCTCAAGTACACATAGGTCATGTGATTCGTTGTTGTAAGCTGAAATGGGAACTATACACAGCAACATGGCAAAGAAAGAGTCTTGGTGAAGTCACTGAACGAGCTCCATAGGTCACATGATAGTCTACAGTCGTCATCTACACACCATCTGCTGCTGCTTCCATCCTCTGAAAAGCACCGAGTTCTTTAAGCCTCTCCAGCTTCTCTGCGGCTCTCTGAGGAACCCTCTTCTCTTTTACCAGCTCCATCATCTGCATCTTACTCTCCTCCAACTTCTGCCCGAGCTCCTCTAACAGAGCCGGGGAGAGGGCCAGCCGCCCGAAACAAACCGGGAACCTGGCGCCCCAGCTGTCGAAGGAGAAGATAGTAGGGGCAGAGGAGTTGATGATTCCTGCCAGGAGGATCTCGCTGGAGGCAGGGCCAAGGGTCAGGGGCGGCAGGGACCGGAGGGAGTCCAGTCGAATCAGCGGGGGCCTGGGGTGGTCCTGAGGCAGCACGGCATCCAGGAAGCGTCTCAGCTCACAGAGGAAGGAGGTCTGCGGCAAGGCCGACGCCGAGCTGGAGCCGTTTGTTTGTCTGACACAGAGAGACAGAGACGTCACCGAGGACCAAGCGTGACAAACCTCAACGTCAAAAGCGGAAACGTAAAAATACAAAAGCAACCTCGCATCTGTTCCCTTTCCTGCAGAGAAAAGCAGAAGTGGAGCCATGCGGACGCTACTTCCTGGTTTTCCGCCAATAAAGACGTCTTTCAGGTTTTGCTCTGTGATGAGAGGAAATGTGAGGAGGGCTGCACGTGAAACAAGACAATCAAACGAGAAACAGAAAGATGTCCTACTCATATCAGGGGATTTGGGCTCAACTGAAATCGTCCATTTCTGCTCCACATCGCCCTCCGATGGTTTTGCTGTCAGTAGGATGTACTGCGTTCCTTCTGAAATGCAGGCAGACTGGAAAAGGAAACTTGTGGTCAGAATAAGGTGCCATAAACTCAAATCTGCACGTTTTATAGCCTTAGGGGTTTCTTTGTTTGTTTTTTTCCCCAACACTGCTCTCCATAAATAACATTTTTTTCCCCACAGCAGAGTTTTTACTCTTACCTGTATGGTTGGCTGTAGAGACTGGCTACTGAAAGCGACACCCAGTTCTCCAGCTGTAAGGGGGCTTTCAAACACTAAGAGCAGCACTGGTTTCAGCTTCAGTACGGGGGACTGGGGAAGGTCAAAGGTGATCGTGATGGTTTCTTGCTCTTCTTCTTCTGACATAAGCACTAATGAAGAAAATAAGACATGATACATTAAAAAAAATACCTATGAAGTTTCCAGGAGACATTGAAGAAATACAAATAAATCAGTTTCCTGTGCACACAAACTAACACTTTCCTCTTTTTCACCTCTTTAAACCATCAGTCTGTAACACTTTTATCCTTCCGCTCCTCTCCTTTTTCCTCCAGCCTCTCCTGCATCTCTTGGTCTTTTAAAAAATAGCCTAAAATGTAAAATCCTGGACACAAGTCAGACCCAGCTCCATACCAACAGTTACTATCACGGCATCTGTTGATATGGAGCTCTTGGTCTCCATCTGAGCATAAATTACGCACGTGCCGAGCGCAGACCAGTCTCCAGAGACTGTGTCAGTCTGTTAGTTTGCACCATAATGAGAAAAAAAAAACACATCTGTGACACAGCTGATTAGGAGATGGAGTAAAAAGTCATTACCTGCACCCAGTGCACCTTTTCAAAAGAATAAACCTAAATAGAGGCAGATCTGGACCAAAAGTAAAATAATAATAGTACCCTTTCTGGTCCCAGGAGTCTAAATGCCAGATGCTGGAGCCCTGATGGAGACTTCAGGTTCTCCAGAGTTCCACTCCTTGTGAGTCTAGTTATTTTATCCCCCTTTTTTTCCAGTTCATTATATGTTCATCCAAAGAGTCAGTTCCACGATCAACTAGGTGCCGAAACAAATCAGACTTCACTGGCAAACAAAGCTCCAATGACTCTGTAGGCAAGTTTGAAATTGAAATATGATTTCATTAAATCTCTCATTTCCAGTTTTCAACACAGAACATTACCGGCGCAGATATTCTCTTGTGCGTAAAAACGATTTGGTGCGCACCAGAAAGCTTCCACGGAGCACCAGAATTGTTTGTTTGTGCGCGCAATATACTACTTTCCTCTCCCTGCGCACAAATAGTATCCTCAACGTCCTCAAAGAGGCTCCAAATAAATAAATAAAAAACTGCAATTTGTAACTCAGTCTTACCTGCAGCCGGATGCAAAACCTCCACCCCTTCCGCTTGGTTTCTTCTTATTTCCTCGGCGAGTTCTGATAAAACCGAGCGGGGTGAGTCCTCGGGAACCGCACAGAGTCCAAACAAAGCCCGACCGTTGTGTGTGGGGTCTCCATCATCCCTCTCCGCCTCGCGCAGCGCTGCGAGGATGTCATCCACAAAGCAGGGCGCGCGACGTGGTGCTGTGCCTGCTGAAGGGAATGGGGGCTCTGAATGGGAAAATGACATCAGAACTTAAACACACACACAAAACAGGTCACTTATGTTCTTGTTGCGCAGTCTGACCTGTTGCCGGGGGGGCGGGTGGCTGGACCTGGGCTCTGCCGAACCTGCTGCAGAACAGAACCAACATAACCACAGCCAGCATGTTGCATTGTCTGTGTGAGAGACTGAGTGGTCAGAAGTATCTCTGCCTCTTGTTTTGTAGTGGCTCAAGCTCTGGAGAATGGGAGTTCTATCCTTATGGCAAGCCCTTTGTCTATTTATTCCATAGCCTTCATATCAACCTTCAGTCTTGTCCACCAGTCTGGTTCAACAACCCCTTTTACTAGTGGCACTTTTTCCCAACTAGCTGAAGCAGCAGTCATACCAGTCAGCTATTTTGCAACCCCCGGTTCTGAGGAGGCTGGAACATTGTGCAAAATGTCAATAAAAACAGACTGTGAGGATTTGGAAATCAAATAAACCCATATTTTATTCACAATGGAACACAGTAAATGCATCAGTTGCAAATTGGACCAATATTTTTGAAAAGATTAGGTCATTTTGAATTTACATCTCAAAATAAGGGAATTTTATCCCATTCCTGTCTGATGGAGGATGCTGACTGTTCAACAGTCCTATTACTTCTTTGATTTTTATTTGCAGGATGGGAGCAGATGTTGTCCTAAAACCTGCATTACTTTTCTGCATTGACTGTGCCAGATATGCAAGCTGCCCATGCTATAGGCACTAATGCACCCCCATACCATCAGAGAGGCAGGATTTTGAACTGTGCGCTGATAAAACAGGCCGTCCCGTTCCTCTGACCTGTCTCTTATTTAACCTAATTTGTTGCAAATTTGTCCTCCAGCTGTTTCTTATTCGTACCACTTACTTTTACGGCCTTTTGTTGCTCCTGTCCCAACTTGTTTGAGATGTGTTGCTGCCATAAAATTCAAAGTTACCTTATGAGTTTTGGTGGACAGCCCTCTCTTGGCAGGTTTATTAAGGTGGAATGATCCAATTTCCTAATGGAGCTCAATGGGATGTTCAAGGTTTGGGATACTTTTTCTACAACCCATCCCTGAGCCGATCTTCTGCCCAACTCTCGTCTCCGACCTGTGCGCAGAGTTCCTTGGTCTTCATGATGTCTCTTGCTTGGTGGTAGACCTTGGAGGTGTTGATTCTGGATCTTATTTAACTAATTATGAGGCTTCTGAGGGGAATGTTTTGAGCGTCAAAGCAAAGAGGTAAATACTGTACATCCAAGTGCCCCGCTTTACAGTTTTATATTTTTAAAAAACATTTCATACTTGTTTTTTCCCCCATTTAACTTAATTATTCTGGTGCGTTTTCATTGTCAAATTATTAATCTAATTAAATTTCCGGTTGTAATATAGAAAAACAACCAAGGAGGACGAATATTCTTGCAGCTGTAACTAGTAAGGCCCCAAATATTCACACTAAAAGAGCAAGTTAACTAGACGTGACAAAATGAGCGTTTTAGTATTTACTAGCTTAACTTTGAGAGCGCACTGGTTGACAACTGCAAACATTTGGCCGTCTCTGGTTAACTAGTAGGCATAACTTGTGTTGACTAGTTAAAACGCAAAGGTTCTTGCTGCTCAACTTGTACAATATTCGTCAACTAGTTTGGTCCAGTGGTCGACTAGCGCGTTGAAAAGCCAGCTAGTTGCGACTTTTGGGTTACCGGTGTGGCAAAGTTGCTGACCAGTATGGCTTCTGCTCCAACTAGTTGAGCAAAAAAAAAAAAAAAAGGTTACTAGTATGAGTGTTCGTTGAACCAATGCAACCAAATGTGCGACTACATTGCTGTAAACAGCAGCTGAAAATGACAACCGGTATCAAGGCGACTGAATAAATATACAAAGGGCTTGCCGTACCGCCTCCCACCTTCCCTTCTCACTAAGGGCAGGACAGGACAGGTCCTTGGGATTGCAGAGGATGGAAGGCACAAAAAGTAAATAGGTGGTAATTTGTTTACCTATTAAACCTTAACTTCTGACTAATGGGGGCGAAAAGAAGATAAATAAAGGTTTCTTCAGGATGGAGGATGAGGAGTCCTTTAAATCCTTCCAGACACCAAAGTAATTAAAGCATTAACATACATGAAAGAAATGAGTTAAGATCTTAATGTAAAAGTTTAAAAACACCAGTCTTTGTCAGACAGTTGCCAAGCAGTTTCTCCAGTCAGATTACACACTAATAAATCAATCAGCTTAATCTCTACAAGAGTTGTTATAGATTAAAGACACCTAATTTAATAATGGCCACATTTCCTCTTAATGAGCTCCCATTGTCTGACTGCAGTGTGAGGAAGAAAGTGTGTGAACTCCAACTCTTGGATAAACTTCCCCCATAAAAAAAAATGTTGATAAGAGCCGAACTATCAGCGTGCACGGGTTCTCCTCTCCGAGCAGAAGGGGAAACATGTTTCTTTTGAAGATGCAACTCCCTTCACGTTCTCACAGTTTGCAGCCTTGTTTTGCAGACAGTCAAGGTCTCCGAGGAACTGAGTTGTCCGAGTATCCCAGGAGATAAATAACCCCCCCGCCGCCGTTTTTGGACATCATTAACTCTTATCAGTGGAGACTGACAAAAACCATCCATTATTTGTGTATTGGCTGCAAGTTACAATAATAACCTGGGGGGCTAGTAGCCTAAATAAATCAGTAAATCTATTGAGTTATATATTTATAACATATATTTGCAATCTGATGTCACGTTCCTGACTTTTCCCAGAAAAATCAGCTTCTGAGGTGTCAGGATGCTTCTTTAGATTTTCGAAAGAGTAAGAAAATTAAACTGAACGGCAGCAACGGAACGTTATATTATATGAAACATTTTTATTATTAAAACATAAAATGCAGAAAAAACACTAATTCCATTTGTTTCTTGATAACATCTTAGGATAAAAGCACCAACATCAAACAGTAACAAGTTTCTTTTTTTTTTTTTCCATAAAGAAAAAAACAAAACAAAACAAAACAAAAAAAAACCCAGGGTGTTTTGGAAAGTAGGTTTGCCATTATTGCACCTCAAACCTGCCCTGGCTTCACCGATCGGAGAGATCACGACACCAGCTTTAGGTCCCTCGGCCCCTCGGACCAGTTAAAGGGATCCCGACGAAGGACACCGAGCCTTCCTTTTTGTTTAGTGACACGTACTGAAACAGAGGCGTTAGTGAGATGAGGAAGATGCTGAGAGTCGAGGCTCGTAAAGCTAAAGGCCCCCCTCCCTCCCTCCCCGCCCCCC
>NC_051453.1:13995192-14022545 GCF_001649575.2 Kryptolebias marmoratus | reverse complement strand
GAGCTCTCACAGATCATCGACCAAGAAATCTACCAGGGGGTGGCACGCTGGAGGGTTTCTCTTCCAAAAAGGAGCCTTTTTGACCAAATCGCACGACAAAACTGAAATCCACAAAGAGCGTGTTTGTCCCCTTTCCACAAGCTGCTCTTACGTGCACATACACCGCGGAGCCCCTTCAGGTGAGGACAGAGTTCCAGGTGTTAGGCCGGACCGCCAGAAAAGCCAAGATCATGTTTTTTGTTTTTAAGAATAAAACCCTGCAGCACAACAGGAGGAGAGTAGTATTAATCTATATTTATATTTATATATATCTATATATATATGTTTTCCTTTTTTTTTTTAAGTGAAGGAGAGCACCGTGCTGTCCGTCTGTGTAACAGTATTAAAAACGGGACAGGATTCTGAGGACATACATAAAAAGCCTTACATTTAACTGCAAATCGTATCAAACACCGAGAGTAAGAAAACCAAAACAGCATCGACGATAATTACAAAATACCTCTGAGTGCTGGTAACAAATAGACTGGTATCTAACTACAGGTCAAAAGTGACTTTTCTGCTCTTCTCTTCATGGGGGAAAAAAAACCACTCACGGGTGAAGAAAACCTTTGTGTTTGCAGAGGGAGAGCACAGGACAGATGTTTTTGAAACAATAAAGCTTTTCAATAGTACTCTAATCTTTTCTTAGATATGCAAGGCGAAGGAGAAAACACCCACACACGACTGAAGTGTATTTCCACTATCATAAAAGGAAAAAAAAAGGAAGCTTGGCTGTAATTATTCATACACTACACGTATTTTACATCAGCATGTCTCTAGCAACTACACAACACGCTCACGTGACCCTAAAACATCTAGAGACTGTGTTTGAGAAGACGCTGATGTAGGGTTTCTTTTTTTTTAGCTTTTTTTATATGCACCATTTAGTTTGTAAAAATTAAAATGAAATTGCATGGAAACAGAAGCACCATTTTGTTTTTTTTTTCCTTGAAAAATATCTGCTTAGCAAAAAAAAAAAAAAGAAAAAAAAGAAAAAAAAAGCACCTGATCAGAGCGAGAACAGTTCCAGTGCTGGGTTCTGAGCATGTTCAAGCCGCAGCACCAGCGTGTGTGTGTTTGTTTGTAGAAGTACGCGCTCGCGTGCGTCGCACGGGGGTTCAGGTGGCGTGGCGCGGCGTTGCTTGGCGCCGGCTTCTTAAGGTCCCGAGGTGGCGATGCTTTGCTCCGCTAGGCTTCGAGCCTCCTGTTTGACAGGCTGAAATTCAGGGTTACCATACGAGCACCAAAACGCTTTCTTTTTCTGCTTCCCCTCAATATAGATTTATATACATATATATATTTATTTACTTATATAGCTGTACTGTATATAGATACATACTTTATATAACTTTTGTGTATGATTGGAACATAAAGCAAATTAAAAAAAAAAGAGATTAATGTACAAAAACAGTGTCTCGTTCACGACAAATAAGCGGCTCACTTCTGAGAGCGAACAGACGGATATGAACAGGAGCTCTCGCGTCTATTTACCAGCTACAGGAGAGCCATTCCATCACAACATGGTGTCTACAGTTGTACACTAGGCAAAGAGTGTAACTAAAGCGTATTAAATATGAGAAAGAACGCCAAAACAAACGGCCTTACAAATGTCCCTGTGTACAGCACCAAGTATTTCAAATTGGTTTCTTTGATGTCGTCTTTATAGAATAAATAAGATCAGGCACAGTCCAAAATTAGCACCATTGTTTTCAGACTGTGAGTCAAGTACACGAGCTATTGCATTCTATGTCAAAACAATTCAGAAATTAAACCAAAAAAAAAAATAGGTGAAAAACAAATACAAAAGCAAATGGAGAGACTGACGGCATAAATAATATTCATCTAAAATTATCCACAACTATACAGAGAGAATGATTCACATTCACAGTACGGACATCGTTTACAAAAAAACAAATAATTAACAAGCAGACGTAAAAGATGTGAGTCCAGTAGTTTGTTTTCGTTGTTGTGGTGAAAAAGGAGTTTTTTTCCCAGTGTGCCGTGGTTTGCATGTCTGACCGGACGTGTGCGCTCTTTTTGGGATCGACTAGGTGAAAAACGAAATGCTTGAACCTGCATTTGGTTGGTTTGTTTTCTTCCTTTACAACAAAACATAAATACGACAAAATTTAGCTTAAGACGGGTTTAAAAAAAAAAAATATCCAGCTGTAAGAGGATTCCAGATAGTAGTGTGATGGAGAGAGGAAAAAAAACAGAAACTAGTTCAATTCATTTGCCGTTTTTCGGCTATTCACTAAACTTTACACAAACTTTGTGTTCTGTGGGTAAATTTTATTTAGTTTAACATAAAAATATACTTAGGACATCAGCAAGTCATATTGGCACCCCTGGAAATGTTACGATTTTTTTTTTTTTTTTTTACTTTGTTGACCAAATTAAAAACAGCCAAACTGATGTTTAGAAACATTTTATGTCAATAATTTAGATACAAATATGTTTAAACTGTGACAGATATTTTGTTGTTTATAATACTAGCAGAAAAGCACTTCAAGAATTAGGTTAAAAATAAGGACTGCACAATTTTTGTGCAATTGGTGTTTAAGGAGCTCAGCTTTATTGTGAAATATCAGCAATTCATCAGCGTCTCGTTAGAAAATCTTAGCGAACTCCTGACCGTAACAAGGGGTGTCAACTAACCAGCCGAGGCCTTCTGCTGCCCGAGTAACTGCATCGTATTTTCCAGTGTGAAGGTAAACCACGAGTTCAAACACGATGAAATGTCAGCGAGGGGAGAGAACGCGCATGCAGAGAGGCGAAGCTGCACGACGTCTGAGCGGAGCTCACCGAGCTGCCTCCGTGTTGTGTTTCAGTGAATACACACGCTCACACACACACGTACTAAACTTAGGAAGAAGTGTGACACTTGACGCAGCTCAAAAAGGTGCACCGAGAGCTTCAGTCTGTTGTTTAATGAGACATTTTGTTTGTATTTGCTAAATCGAGGAAATGATTCAGTCACGTGTTAGAGCACCTTAAAGTTCAAACGAGAGCTGATTTACACACTAATATTCAAATAATTCTTACACCGCACAGAAACATGACCAGCAACAATGAATTCTGCTCAAGAGCTATAGTGATGATTAGTGTGTGTGTGTGTGTGTGTTTGTGTGTGGTGACGTGTCTCTCATATATCCCAGTATAGCCGGTCTTGGAGGCGGTTGGGTAGTGCAGACGGTTTGAAGCACCAGTGAATGAGAAGAGTGCCTTGGTCCACACCTGGACATTTGCATAGTTTATTTAATGTTGAGGTAGATTTCATCAATTACCTGAAATATTTAAACACACACACACACACACAAAAAAGACATCGTTAGTGAGTTTATAGCTTACAGATTAAACACAGCAGACACCAAGACGGCCAAAGTAACGTGAAAAACCCTGAAACCATTTCAAAACTTTTCATTTTCAGAGTCTTCTTACCTTGTTCATTTAGAACAACAGCTTGTAGAAACACAGGAAATACAGGTATCCTGTCTCTCTCTCACTCCCTATCTCCATCTATCCACCCTCTGATTGCCCTCTGCCCTCCCCCTCGCCCTTACACCCACACCCTATCTAGGACGGGAGCTGGGGAGCTGGGAGGTGGCGTAGGTGCCATGCATGCCCTGAGTCCTCCACATGCTCCCGCCACCAGCCGAGCTATTGGCCGGTGGTGGCAGGGGCAGCCGGGGGGAGTAGTGCACTGCGAATGGACGCGATGAGGCGGAGGTTGACAGAGAGGAAGAGGAGAGGGAGGCGGAAGCGACAGCGGTGGTAGAGACAGAAGCTGCGGAGGTGGAGGAAGAGGAGATGGACAGAGTGAGGCATAACTGAACTCTCTGCTGGTGCAGGGAGGACTGGGACAGACGCGGAGACAGGAGGGACTCTGAGCGCGGGGATGCAAGGGGGTCGGAGTGTGTGGGTGCTGAGGAGGAAGACGAGGAAGGGACGCTGTGCAGAGGGGGCGGAGGGGGCAGGGAGTGCGTGGGGGGAGAGGGGCTATGGAGGACCGACTGCGTGCGGCTGTGCTGGGCCTGGGACAGGGAGAGGGGGAGGGATGAGGTTATGGAGGTCAGGCGCGTGGAGGCTGGCTGGGAAGTGGAGTGTTGCTGGGTTTGCGAGGAGGTAGAGGAAGAGGAGGAGAGACTGAGCAGAGAGCCGAGGCCTCCAGAGGTGGGCAGCGTTGCCCCAAACTGATGAGAGGACACTGAGGGGACCACGTGGTGAAATATACCTGCAAATCATACAGCAGAAATGGACGAAGGGGAGGAGAGCCAAAGAGTGGAGACAGAGGAAGAGAACAGGAGCAAAGGACAGAAAGAGCCAGAAGAGGGGGACAAAGAGAGAAGCCAGGACTGAGCTGGGTTGTGCAAAGCGCCAAGCAAGTCTGAGACAAGCACACAGGAAGCAAACAGAGTCAGTCCACTGTTAACTGCAGAAACCAAAGTCAACTACTTAATACTGCAGGGAAACATGATTTACCATCTTTGTTTAAGAGTGAAATGACTCTGACATCAACTTCAACACATACACCCTGGGAAAATGACAAAAGCAGAAAGTATCCTGTGTACATCACCACCAGTTTACCTTTAACCAGAGACATTTTTAACTGATTTAGTTTCTTTTTAATTATGTTACAAATCTAACATTTTCCAAGGGTGTTTATTTGTTTTTTATTTGCATCACTCAAGCAGCCGGTCTATGTCAGAAGCAAGGCAGCAGAGAGTCTGTCATTGAGACAAACTGTCAGTGAGGCAGACAAGACGAGAGCAAAACTAGGCCTCCACTTACCTGGCTCAATGTTTTATACTCATTTTATCATAACTGACCCCGGGATATGTCTAAGACCCCATTCTGACTGCTCACTGAGCTTAAAATACAAAATCTCAATTCTTGTGAATCAGTGATGCTCACCTCCTGCTGCTCCCCCTGCCAGCCCGGCGCTGGAGAAGCTTCCCAGGGCAGAGTGTCCATTTACAAGCCGAGACGTCCCGTTCACAGTGGAAACACCAGTCTGGGCACCGAACAAAGACTGCAGGACTGAGGTCCCTCCGAGCGGGAACTGAGACCCCAGGTACTGTCCCACAGACGACCCGGTGGTTGAGGAAACTGCTACAGGGCTGCCGCCCACCTTCCCGCTCAGAATGCCTCCCCCGCTGCTGGCGGCAGCGGAAATGAAGAGGTTCTGACTGGCCATGCTGCCGTTGGTCTTCAGCTCCCAGTCGCGCGACGCTTTCTGCTTCTGGAGGGCTTGGCGTTGGTCTGAGCCGGTTCCTCCGGGTACAACACCGGCGCCGCTGCCTCCACCCCGCCCCCCCGGCTCCTGGCTGAGAAAGGGATTGGGAGTCGTGTAGCTGGAAGACTCGCCGTCGCTCCCCTTCCTCCCCTGCTGTTTGTGGTCCGAATCTGAGTCGGTGCCCCGACTCGACCCCCCCATGCTGAACGGAGAGCCGCCCTGTCTCAGGTCGGAGCTGGGCTGCTTGGGATCAGAAATGGGCGAAAACGTGGATTTCCATTTGCTGGTAGAGGACAAGGAGGACGAGGAGGCCTCACTTCCTGTGCTGTTACCACTGCTGCTACCTGATTTTCTGCCTGGTGGGAACAAAGGTAAAAAAAGATATCAAACAGCAAGACTGCATTATATGTGTCTTCTTCTAATTTACGGTGTTCTTTTCTTACCTCGTTCACCGTCACAGAGTCTACCGTGACCGTCTCTGCTTTCCAAGGATATAGTGGCTATTTTTCTTTCAATTCTAAATAAATAAATAAATAAAGTAAAACACATGAGCAAAAATTTAAAGACATTGAGACATACAGATTAAAGCAAAAACATTTCATTATATCCTTGCAGCAAAAGTGAGAAACTGCTGTATGTACAGTAAACATGTTTTTTTTATTTTAAATAAAATGTCAGCAGGAGAGCCAGTAAAGTTACTCTGACTTGATGAAAAGATAAGTTTAAGACGTGTTCGTATCGCGCTTTTGGTTACCGAGAACTCGAGCTGTCGGCAGGATATCCTGAGTCCTCGTCATCAGAGCTGGGGGCTGTTGAGTATCGACCTGTACCATTGAGCTCCAGGGGGCGCTCTCTCTTCAAGATGGGGGGCTGATCCAGGTCAGCAGCATTGGGGCTGTGGCTTGATTGTTCTGGGGAGGAAATGGCAGAAATCTCCAGAGGCTGGTTGATGTTGTTGACCTATTAATTAAGGGGGAAAAAAAGAGAGAGACTTGCAGCTGACAGACTGATATAAATGTACTGCCTGAGCTCTAACACAGAAATGTTAATTTTCTATGTTTTAGGATCCTAATTCTGAAGAACTTTGCAACCGAATCCATATGAACATCTAAATGTTCCCCGCTGCTCTTGTGACTAACCATGGAGTTGATGTTGAGCGGAGATCCAGAGGAGTGGCTGTTGGAGCCGAGCCCAGGGAACGACCTCCTCTTCGGGGATCCGCCGGGCATTCCTGTGGAGCTGCGCTTCCTTCTACCTCGCTTGCGGCCCTCCTGAGAGGCAAGCGTGTGTGACGACGGCGTGTGTGTGGGCGTGTGCGCGTGCTGCGTGCCCGGGGACTGGTGGTGGTGGTTGGTGTGGTTGTTGTGGTATCCCTGCTTGGCGAAGTTGCCAGTGTGATGGTGGAGGCGAGATCCTGCAGCCACGCTGCCTGATGAAGAGGAAGACGGAGATGAAGAGGAGGAAGAGGAGGAGAACATCCTCCTCTGCAGTTCACTGGCTTGTGGTTCTGTGTCTGATTCCCCACCTTGGCGGTCGGCTCCGTCTTCTGGAAGGATCCTGGGAGGCCCGTCGGCGTACTGGAGCACCCCTCCAGTGCTCAGTGAGGGGCTCTGAATGGGACCTCCTCGGCCCATTGGTCCTGTCAAAGAAGCGCTGTTGTGTGAGGGTGGTGATAAAGAAGCACCATTGTGGTCCTCGGGGTGGGGACCTCCATTCATTAGCCCTGAGCTAGATGAATATCCTGCAAAGATGCAACAATTCAAGTTCAAAGAAGCGCAGAAGGAGGCAAAGATCGTCACTTAAAAATAAAGAAAAGCAGATGTATTTGTAAGCATTGTTAATAATACTCATTAGTTAAATAGATAGGATGTGGTTGTAGGCTCATCCTTACCATTGATCTGACCTGACTGAGAGACAGGACTTGGAGTACTTCTCTGAAATTGCAAATGCAGGAAAATGTGTCACAATAAAGACATTAAAAAAACATTTCTTTAAAATAATCAGAATTTGACCTCACATATTCAACCTACTGTGCAGCACCCACAAATCTAATTCTTTATCAATGAGGCCTAATTTGATAAACTTGACGCAAGACACTGACGCCGGGGTGCTGCGATGCAGGAAGATGAGTCAACTCACAAGTCTCTCAGCACGACTCGGCAGCACCACACTGGCCAGCGGGATGCTGACGGGTAATTTGCTCGGGTGGACAGTGCTCAGAGGGATGCTGATTGGAAGGCTTGTGATGCTGTCACCCTGAACTGATGGACTCCTCTCCTTACCGCTCTGAAAAAGAAAAAAATAAGTAAATATTCAAGCTCAATTCAGCTTTATTTCTTTTGAGCTAACAGCATTTTGTCATTTAGGATTGTACATTTTGTTCTAAATATTAAAAGGAGCCGATGGGTATTGAAATTAAAGAAATTTAAACATGTCTTTTTTGAGTGCTAACCAACCAAAACTAAAGAAGAAATGATGATTTTGCATTGGCGAGGACAAAATCAGGTAGTAAATGTTAAAGAGAAATGCATTTCTTGCAAAAAGATCCTTACAGATAAGCAATTTAAACTGACCTTTTTGAATCAAGCAACACTGTGAACATGTGTGACATTGCACGTCTGGGTTACGTCTAGTGCAACTGCAAACGTTGTTATATTAAGGCTTGATACGATGCATTTTGTAGCCTCGCAGATGACTGTGGTTTAATGGTGTCAGAAAAAGAGCCCACAGCTCAGATAAACCAAATAAAAATACAAGTCTGTTGAGTATTTTTTACCATGCAGGTTTCTGACTTAGGATGTACTCCAGTCATCCAAACTGAAACAAATATTTTCTGTGCAAAGCATGAAATAACTGAGTTTAACCTGCTGTTTTCAGAACTTTGTACATAAAGGAAATATTGGATATACGTCTATATGTGAAAAAATTAAGAATAAAGTAGAGTCTCCTTATATAATGGTCGACTCCCAGCAGCTTTAAAAGCAACATGATTATTAGAGCTAATAGAAAGTGTTAAATATAAAACATCCTTGAAGAGTTTAGTGGGTCTAAAGTAAATTTAAGTGATTTGATAAAGAAATAAATAAAGTTTATTTACATATAGAAAGTCTGTTTACACCTCTAAATCTCTGATACAAGCACCAACAACATCTGAAACTAAATAGTCCAAACATCAAATAAAATCTTGTGCATATAGACAAATCATCAGTCAAGCATACAACCACGGAAACACTTTGAAAACTTACCCTCTCGGAGATTTTAGGATTACACAGAGCATCAGAGGCACTGGGAGAGGGGCAGTTTTGTTTGGCTCCAAGTGGGGAGTTTACCCCTCCCAGTTCCCTATAAAAAAAAAAAAGCATCTAGTTTCCTGTATGCCACTGTAAAACCAACTTCAAAACCATACAAGTATAAACATTAGCCATGAAAAGCCTTTAGGAGACACTGACCTGTGTGTGGTCAGCCCCGGGCCCCTCAGGTGAGCAGAGGCAGTGTGGTCTTGGTTGAGGTGCCTTCGTAAGGCAATCTTGGCGGGGGAGAAGCGTGTGTAGTCGGGAAGCGCGTGGGAGGAACTTTGCTGCCGCTGCCGTGCATCGGGGGTGGCGGGCGCTATCTCGTGGTCCGGGGAGATGGGCAGGTAGCGGGAAAACTCCACCTTTGTGTTAGCCCGGTCAAAGCACGGCGAGCTGGTGCCGTTGACCGAAAGCTCTGGGCTAACGCCGTTGAGGGCGGGTGCTGAGGACAGGCCGAGCTTCAGAGAGTCCAGATCTGTGGAGGCGCGAGACTCCAGGTTCTTTCTGTAAGGGGAGCCCTCACAGGGACTGTAGGATTTGAGCTGAAGCAGCTCCTGTTGCCTTTGACTTTTTTCCAGCTCCACGATGCTGATCTGTAAGCGGACACCAGGGGGAGCAATCACAAAGGCAAGTACCAACACTGAAATTTAGTTTATACCGCAGCCTAACCAGTCCTTCAAGAATCCAAATCTCAGTTAAAGCTAATAAAAGGTTTTCCGAGGAAACAGAGTGAAATGTGACAACAGCGTTAAAATAGAAGCTACGTAAAATAAACAAGTAAAGAACAGAACAATGAATGAAGTCGGGAGACTTTGTACTGCTTGTGAAATCGTGCAGTGTTTACCTGCAACTCCAAACAGTGTTTTTGTTTCTCAGAAATCTGCCTGCGCAGCGCCTGCTTCTCCTTTAACAAATTCTCCAGACACAAAGAGCCCCAATCCAACTTCAGCTCCTCACATCGAGACTTCAGCTGCGAACCGACAAAAGCACAAAAAAATACAAATCAACCGACGTTAACGCTAAGATCCTGTAACGGGCTCTGATGTCTCACCAGCAGCAGGCTGTGGTCTCTCAGTAAGGCCATGTCTCTCTCAAGCTGCTTCGTCTGCTCTTTCAGCTGACAGTTGTGGGCCGAGATCTCCTTCTGGGCCTGAAGGAGGTCCTCCACAGTCAGGGCCTTCACTCCAAGCTGGGAATTTCAATGTTTCACGTTAAAAAGACATCCTAGAGATGAGCCCAAAATCCACCCAAGCCAAAAAACAAAACAAAAAAGTTAATATTTTTGATTAAATATTTGTATTTTTGTGTGTGTGTCAGTGTTCAGAATGTCATGGTTTTAACCTGTATCTTCACATGGAGACATTAGCTTTTTTTACTATAATATTTATTTTCTTCAGCTAAGATCTGCTGTCCTTATTCTGGAACACTTGCTTTTATTTTTTCATTTTTACTTCCTAAATTTGTCCTTTTTTAAATCTACAAGTTTGAAAATAATGTTGAGTTTTCATGTCTCAAGGTCCTACTAATCCTAAACAAATAAGAGAAATTACAAATACTCAGTGGTGTAATATTTACATAAAACGGCAGAGGAATTGTTATCTTGAGTGAACTGATTTTTATCTGATAACCAGGACCTAAACCTGCAAATCACTGTTCCTAGTTAACAATCATGCTGTATAAGCCAGTCTTTTATCTTCAGTAGATTTATAAATGCCATCAGGAGGAACCAATTCTGAACAAAAGTGTGTAACAATTCTTTTAGGGGTTTTATAAAAGAAATGTAAAAAATCACATATAGGTCAGTCCTTATTTCTAAATCTGCAGAAGAGTGTGAAGATGGGTGTTGGGCAAAACAAGGGAACAACAAAATGTGATTTTCTGAACATTAAGATCTCATTTCAACTAAAAATATTGACTGCAAAGTAATTTAAAGTCATACCTTATCTAGTTTGGTTTGAAATAGACCTTTGATCTTGTCCTTGTGAGACTGACAGACCAAATGCAGCTGCTCCGCCTGCCCTGATAAGTCCCTGTGTTTTTGCTAAAGATCCAAGGAGAGGGGAGAAAAAAAAAAGGTACCAGTTATAAACCAAGTGAAGAGGATGCCGTTGAAATGTGCTTAAACCCTCCAACGGTAGTCCCGATTATCACCTTCTCCTGCTCTAAAAGTTGCTGCAGGTTGGAGCGGTACTGAGGAGTCTTCATGTAGGCCATAAACTGGAGGTACTGGACTTTGATGTTGTCTGGAAACGGTGGGTTAGGAACAGAGAGATAGCAAAGGGAGGAAAAGAGAAGATTATTAGGCACCAACATCAACAAACACCTTGTGAATCGACACGATAATGAAGTAAAATGAAGCTGTTTGGTTAGACATGACTTGTAATTTTGTGTTTAGCTCTTCATCTGAGGGCTGGAAACTCCAGTTTTAGATACTTAAACATAACTTAAGGACATGGCCTGTTGCTTTAATAAAGTCGCGTCTTCATTAGCTTACCAAGCAGTTGTTGCAGAGCAGGAGGAGTTGGGCTCAGCAGCAGCTGACTGGAAGAATAGTGCTGAACCTTGAGAGGTAGCTGGTGAAAGGGACTCTGAGCTGGCCGGTTTGCATCTACACACACACAAAGGAAAAATGTCACCCGAGCCAAATATTTTAGACTTTTGATAGTTGTGTTCAAGAGGTGGCCAGATTCAGCTCGCTCACCCTGAGGTGGCGCCGCAGAAAGGGTCTTTGCGTGCAGCAAATCCAAAGCACTCTGGTTCTTCTTGTTCTTCTCAGCAGCAGGGGTGGCTTTCTTGGGTCGGCCGCGTTTCTTATTGTTTAACTTGCGACCTTTGGCCAACAGTCTTGTTCTTCGTGGCTTGGCGGGTTGCTTGACCACTGTCACCAAGCTAGGACGCTCCTCCTCACCACACGAGTCCTGCTGTTATTAAAAAAACCCAACAACATTTATTTACATTTGTCTTGATCTGCATTAAGACAAGACGAAGTGTTTAAGGACGATAAAGCATGTCCTACCTTGGGCTGCTCCTTGGGTTTTGTGGGAGTGGTGCTATTGCTTTTACTGTCCTTTGTGTCTTTTTGCTGACGACGTCTAGCTGCCTCTTGCTCCTCCTGATTTTAGGGTGAACAACATTAAGTTTTGTACAAAAAAGTGCAGCAAAAGCGACTAAAAATCAATAAGCAGCACGATCGACTCACCCTGAGTTTAGGATTTTTTAGACTAGCAAAATAGTTTTCAAGCTGAAAGACACACAAAAGGGATATTTGATTAATACAGTGATATTTTTAAAAGTGCTCCGTAAGATTTTAGACGATAACAGTGTTTACACCCCTTAGTTATTCAACACGTGTAGTAATATTTGTGACAGTAAGACTGACAAATTAAGGTGGTAGAAGAAAGAGATTACCATAATGCAGTTTTAACCAGTCTTTCCAACCTGCTTTTATTATTCCCAGCCCCACCCCCCCACACACACTCTGTTAACAACCTATTACATGAAGCAGTTACTGAAACTCAGGAGTTAGCGCACAGACTTGTCCCAACCTGCGAGACTTTGCATCTTCACGCAGTTTACTCTCAGGATCAACTACTCATTAAGACGATACCAGCCGTTATCAAGGTAGCTTCTCCGAGTTTAACCTGTTTGCCTTGAAAACACATTTCCTGCTTCAGTAACCGGCATTTGTTGCAATCTCCTTCTCCAAACCTTTTTTTTTTTTTTAAATCACCGGCACATTCGGTCGCATGTTTTCAACGGTCGCAGAGGCAATAAAAAAACATGTAAAAAGAGAATGGCTTACTATGGTGCGGTCTATGGTATGCAAGTAGTATGAAACCGGCTTTCCAGTCCACGACACAGAGCCCCTTAATGGAGACAGTTCCACCACGCGCATTATTGTGCCAATATCTGCGAAACGGAAGCTAATGTCAAAGAACAGACAAGGAAATTAAACATGAGTGTTTGTTTTTATTATTTTAGCACTTACCACTCAAGTTTCGACTGTTGATTCTAAAATTTAAAGGTGCAAAAGGCTTGGAGGACACAATTTTTCCTCCTGAAATGAAAAAACAAACAAAAAGATGCCATTTTATTTTACAATTGCTCTTTATGCTGTGGACATAAATTTAAGATTCTGCAGTTAAATTCATGAATTAACCACAGTAATAAACACAAATATTCTTTCATTGGATGCAATAATCCCTGAACATATTTCTTATAGTATTTTAAAACTAAATGTTATCTTTTACAGCAGATAAATAAAATGTCAAGTCACTTTACGCAAGAATATTGGCCCATTTCCATTATGTCACTCATCTTTACAAACACATTCTTTGGAATTTTGATAAAAACACACAAGAAACTAACCAAATAACTTCTAATGTTTACAAAAAACTAGAGTAATTTCAATAAGTACTAACCTTCCTTCATATTAGCGAAGCGCTCCTTCAGCTGGTGATCTACCTCTGGACCAAAGGCAAAGTTATTCACAAAAATAATACTGGAAAACAGACAAAGAAGTACACGTTATAGATTTTCGGTTCAATTTAAAGAATGAATTTTTAAAAGAAAACCTTACATTGAGCTCTGAGAAAAGTTTGTTGAAGCAAAGTTCTGCAAATCCTACAAGTGAAGATGCATCTGAGTCCTCCCAGGTAAACCTGCTCACTGCACTGCACAGCTAGTGTAGATTTCTATTAATGGGATGTCCCTGGTTTGGTTTGTTTAATCAAAATTAAAATAAGCACATCATCAAACTTGTATTGAGCTATCTCTGTAAGATGGAAAGGTTCCTTAAAAAGGTTTTGTTTTTTAGGCCTAAACTTTACTTTAGTCAAACAAAATCAGAGTGCAGCGCAGGAAACAAAAAGTCTCTAATATTCCACTTTTTTCGCTGATATTTCTGTTTGCAGTAAATGGAAACTCGAGCCGTTTCCAGGTCTAGAACATCACCTTGTGTTGGCAATTCTTTCTTTCCATTCCTCAGACAGGAAATCCCCTCTCTCCAGCTGGAAAACAAACAAACAAAAAACAGTTCAGTTACAGTAAAAGTGCAGAATATATAACAGAGCATATTGCACACATACAAAAACTATACATAAAATAAACATTTCTTGACGAAATGCAGGACTCAGTTACTAAAACACCAAATCTTAGCTTAATGTTTGCACAAATTATTAAGATAATCAAATCCGGGTTTATTAAGGGCGATTAGCTTTGGCAGCCATCTTTTATCAGGTTGACTCCAAAAGGGCAATGAGTTGTAGATAGATATCTATTGATTACTATCTGATACCTTCATTAAAATTGATATTTTACTAACAGACACACACCCCGAGGTAGGGACACGATCGCCCACCTTTCATGGCAGCGGGCGACACAAAGGAATGAACTTACTGTGTACTCCCCGTGTTTCTTCCCATACCACTTCATCCACTTTTTAAACTCTTTGTCCATGCTCTGAAAGGGGGGGGGGGAGGAGGAATTAAATCTTAATATTAATAGCCTAATGACTGCTGACAGCTCTCCACAGCACTGAAGGAAGCAGGTACAGAAAATGGATGGATAATATTAACATATTAATTAATAATAATAATAATAACACATCTTATTGTACAGTGTTTTAAAAACCTGGCTCAGTTCATCACATTAGGTATTAAAACTTCACAGCCAAACTGCAGATAAAAGAAATGGAAGTATCTGAGAATAAAACAAAAAAATTATCGAACGCTAATCTGAGCTCAGGTTGCTCTGTGTGTAACACAACAAGGCTTATTGATGCAGTCCGTGGCAGTAAGAGGGTTGACAGAAAACACAAACGACCGACAGGAGACAGAGGAAGACTTCGGTAAGAGTCTCATCACACCCCAGAAATTTAACTGCAAAAACCTCTGAAGGCAGGTCTGAAAAGGGAAGTGCTTAATGGTTGTATTTTGACCCAAACCAATTCTTATAAGGCTTTAAAAAAACATCAACTTGTATAAAACTATATATTAGTTCTCATTTGAATGCTAACAAAAAATAAACTACATTTCAGGTAGCATCTTTAAACCAAAAAGCTTGATATGTAAAGATGAAGTGACGGTTTGAATAACTAACACATAAAACAACTTCCCCTCTTCTATTCTCGCACTTCTGTTAAAATAAAAAACCGTTGGCTTTACAGCAGGAAAGATGCAGGCTTTTTAATACAACGAGAATGATTTTTCCTCGGCGCGGCTGTCTGTATAAATGCACCTTGAAGTTTTCTCTGTAAAGTGTAATAAAGTTACCTCTGCATACGTAGCTGGAATGTCTGCTTTCTCTACTCCATAGTAGTGTTTACAGTTGGTCGCTGCTGCAACCTGCAGCACCACCTGCCCCACTCCTGCAAATAAGAAGCCATCTGTGACCAACGTCGAGCAAATCGGACACTTAAACCAACATTCAGGGTGAAAACGTGCACATCTACTTAAAGTCAAAACAATATAAAACAGTCTTTATCCAATGATGAACTTCTTGGAGTCAATATGACAGAAAACTAACCACTGCCAAGGTCAACAAAAGTGTCATCTTCCATCATTTCCATCTCATCGATGATCTGAGCCACCAGGTCGAACGACGTCTCTCCGTAAACCTCGGGGGAGAAGGGTTCGTAGTTGTTCAGCTTCTCTGGGTCGGTCACTGAGTGGTTGTACACCTGCTGCAGGATGTGTCTCAGCAGCCCGTTGGAGGGACGCTTGTTTAGCTTCATGGGCTGGGTGGTGCCTTTCCACTGCAATGGGGATATTTTAAAATCAGTTAATATGTCCGACTTTACCATCAATCAATTTCAAGACTTTACTATCAGCTGAAAATGATAGTAAAGTCTTTCGTCTATAAGTAAATATAAACTACAGACAGATGCAAACTATAAACGTCAAACTTTTAAGATAATTAGAAACACTGACAGAATTCCTGACCTTTCTGACGAAGGACTAAGACAGTTTGGTTTAATTCAGCGACTACAGATGAAAATCTGTAGTGCACTTACACGACGTGCTTCTGCTGCGCTCATGTCCTTTTTATACATAAATACATGTTTATGATACAGAGGAGTGAGACTCCTCCCTTGTGAGGACTCACCAGCTGGTGAATGCTGTCAATAGCCCTGTTGTACTTGTCACAAAGCCTCTGCATACTCTCAAAGCTGGAGAAAAGACACAAAAAAACAACAAAAATGGCTGCTGTGTTCGTCACAGTGAGGCTACTTCAAAGGTTAGAATGATAACGTAAAACAGCTTGGGAGTGATTTGGAATTCCCCTTCTTATGATGGTTAGTGGGCGTAATGTTTCTTAAAAAAATTTAATTTCTTTTTCATCATAGTGACACAAAGATAAAAGATTATACAACCTAAGACTCACCTCTTTGTGTCGTAGTCAATGAGTACGTAATTTTCCATCGCCAGTTTGAGGTCTGGGATTTCCTCACACACCCACCTAGACAAAAAAATAAAAAATAACACACACACATCATCAAACCTGACACTTGACAAAAATCATGAGAATGTGGGCGTAAACGAGGGCTGAGGTCACTTACCGAATGGTCTCGATGATTTCATGAGCAGCATCGTGATGTTTATCCTTAAAAGAGAAGGAGGGACGAGTCATTATGAAACCCTCAGTGCGACACATCATTCAGCAGCATTGCAAATTACAGGCACCGAAATGACCAGAAAACAACACTCAGGCTCTCCAAATTAAGAAACAAAAACAAAAACAAAACAGCGTAAACAAAAAAGAAAGTTAACAGCTGTGAAAAACACAGGGACCTAATTACAGCTTCACACAACGAGAACGCAGGGACCACAACATCTATTATGTCTAACTCATCCTCTCATTGCAGCAACATCTGATAAACGACACAACCGCACGAGACAGGGATGTAAATAAGAACGTGACTGAGAGATTACTGGGAAACTGGTTCCCAGAAGTTGCATAAAAAATAAGAAAAAAAATCTTTGTCAGAAGACTTAAACGAAGAGGGAGTTTGTATCTGAATGAACATGAACATCAGTGGCTGCAGAGTTCCTCTCATTCAACCTTCACTGCACAGATGAATGGATTATTATATGTATTTAGGAATAATCTGCCAGACACTAACTAAACTGAGCACAACTTATCAGTTATTGCATTATTTAAGCTGATGTAATGCAGACTTTAATTAGAAAAGCTGTTAGTTCAAGCTGGGTTCATACAGAAGGGCGCCAGGCTGACGGGCACCTATTAAAAAAAATTAATAAAATCAAACTACTGCACGGGGCACATAATGCCACGCTCTGTAATTACACCATTAAGTTCGACGCCGAGCTTTTACTGCTCACTGGAGACGTCCCGAGCTGAATCCGTATTCGAGTAGCTAACCACGTTCTTCTCTCATCTCCGCCGTTGATCTAATGTTTATGTTTTTCCGTCAGCTGACCCTGTGATATGTTGCGATGTGCAAAATGTGCAGCGACCGGGCTGCGTTCAACAGCACCGGTGTCTGTGTCCCATCAACTCAACGAAAAGCTTCAATGATCTGGGGCACTTCTGACTTTATCTTTGTTATAGCCCTTTCTGTGTTTGCTCGGGTCGCTTAGCTGTGTCGGCCACCATGAACGAGACGAGACTGATTCCAAAGGTTAATCACTTGAAGATCCGAATCCAATGATCACTTTCTGAGAGTGACGTTAAAATCAGTCTACTATCAGAGCCCGTTACAGGATCTTACACTTTTGCGAACAGACAGACAGACAAATGGAGCGCAGATGCGAAAACGTTATCCCTCTTCTGCCTTTGGTGGCGGGCAAGAATGAAATAAGCTACTTGTCACATGCAAGAAATCTGTAGCGGGTGCTGAGCAGTTTTGAGGGAGCAACAGGGCTCAGGTTTCACCCAGAGCACAGCCAGCCTGAACCCAGTGCCTGAGCTGACCCACTGACCCACTTTCTGCCTCCGAGTTCAGCACATTGCCAAGAGGAGTCTATTGGGGAGTAAGAATGCGGAGAACAAGCTAAGAAAGGGGTAGTTACACAAGCCACAAGCTGGAGGAAGAAGGAGGGGGCGCGGAAAGGAGGGGGAAGCCTGTTATTTTCCCCACTTTTTGGCACGGCGGTCGCAGCTAACAGCTCACAGTCTGGAGTTCCCAGCTTCCCGCTCGATACTGCCCGCCACTACTGCCTCAGCTAAAACACGCTGTGTGCACGCTCTCAAGATTCCACGCTTACACACACACACACACACACACACACACAGAGAGAGTGCAGTGCTTCTTTCGGCACACTGACTCCTTAAAAAGCGAGGCACATTCAAAACTTTTCGCTCCGAAGCCAAGAGGCTGTGAGGGAGGACGAAAGGAGAGCGGCGGGAGGGGTGGGGAGGGGGGTCACCTGCTTGCACAAAGACTGCACACAGCAACACCAGCGCAGGGCTGCTGCTAAAAATAAACACCGTCTGACATGCCAGGGCGAAACAAAAAAATGAAAAAAAAAAAAAGAGAGAGACCCTCCCTTCTCTCCCAGCTGTAGCTCTGACTGATGCGTGTTCAACTCCGCCTCCGCACGCCGCCTCTTCAGTCAATCTCCTGTCACATCAGCGTGACGACTGGTGGGGGTGGGTGGGGGGAGGCTTTACACCACCCACTGCTCCACTTTGAATATCAGCGCCCCACAAGAACAAATGACTAAGACGGCTTGCGTACCACTCAGACTTCACATAAAATACTACTGATGATTATTTATGGTTAGAAACACGGATGCATCTGTGAGAACTAAATTTGCACAAATGAGTCAAATTCACGCGTCCTGATAGATAATTACAGCAAAGACGGAAGACTACACTTTGCTCAGCAGCTTTGACATCAACCCTGCCTGTCTGTTAGCAAAATATCTCACAAACCACTGGGCGAATTTTAATGAAACTTTCAGAAAGCAACTCAAGATGGCTCCCATAACTAACCGAATCTAGCCAACACGAAAATGGCTGCAACCCAATGAGTTTGACAGATACGAAGCTGAATGCGGTTCTCCTCTATGGCACTTTCTGAGCGCCGATACAACGATGCGAGAGATCGTGCGAGGTTTGACCGAAACGTGCTGTGACGCCGACCTTTGGCAGCGCAAGGTGGTTTTGTTTTTCGGTTTTAAACTCCGGCATGAGAGGCTGCGGGCGACACGCACTCCTTCGAGGAATGCTCGGCCCTTTCATTTTTGGAGACAGTGCGGGGCTTGTTCCTGCCCGCGCCCAGAACCAGATGGGACAAAGGGCTGCACCAAAACCAGTGGACGACTTCATGTGGAAGCATTTACAGATGCACACATGTGGGGATTTGGAGACAGCAACAACAACAAAAAAAACTAAGGGAAAAAAAAACTGAGAAGAAACAGATCAATAAACCAACGAAAGCATATTTTTATGGAGGCCGCCTTGTTCTCTGACAGACTGTGCAGGCAACATGCATATCAACACATACACACGCGCACACACAGCAGCGTGCTCATGCTCTGTGGGTGAGATAACCAATTTGAAGCTCTGTGGGTGTGGAGAATGATTCTTAGCAGAGGGCCAGCTTTCCTTACCAGAAAGCAGTTCAACGCAAGTAAAACTTGGCCAATGGATGTAACCAGAAGAAGCATTTGCAGTCTATTAATAGAAGAGTAGCTGTGCAGGAGCAGCCGCATATATTCCTTCCTGCAGGCTTGACCATATGGACAAGAGAGGAGCGAGGGGAGAGAGGAAGTCTTCCCCCCTTTGAAAACAGGAGGCCAGCGCTCCGCATTTCAAACTCCACATGCATCAGCTGTTTCTAATTCAACACGTCATCTCGTCTCAGTGTAAACAGCTATCACAAAAGGGGACGGGGACGCACCGCATTCCTGACATGCCTTGCCTCTTGATCATCCCCCAGAGGACATCAGATAAGGAAGCCAAAGCCACGTAATCGGGAGGCAGGAAAAGCGAGCGGCTTCGCTAACTAGTAACTCATTCAAGCCCGATAACGAACGAGGTGGCAGCAGACAAAAAAAAAAAAAAACGACGAAACTGAGAGAACCAGATTGAGACAGAGAGCCGTGTGGGTGGAGAGAGGAACTACAAAGAGACCCGACGTTCTGAGAAAACTCAGCTCTTTTCAGTCAGTCTCACCACAGTTACTATAAATGAAAAATCTTTAGAAAAAAAAAAATCCCCACACACAACTTGCAACCACTTCGCTTTCCACTTCTATTGGGTGACTTACCTCCTCTGATACGCTCACATGCTGACATGGAAATAGAGCTATTGTAGGCAGGCATGACTACCACCCCGCAAGATCAGGTAGCAGCCATGTGTTCAGAGCGTAAAATACCAAACAGCCCAGCTGAGCTCGCTCATGGGATTATTACTAAATGACAAAAACACTGAAAGAATGCAAAGAACGCCGAATCGCATTGAGTCAGGGAGCACAGAGTTTGTGAAACGTACTCATTGCAGCATCGTGAAGAGCAGAGATGGAAAACGGGTCGACAACAACGACGGCGACGGTCACGATGTACTTGAACTCGCAGACCTGGAAGACGTTCCGGAAAACGTTTCGCCCTCACACTACCAACCGAGACATCTACGTTTGTCAGATCCCACCCTGTTCTATTCGTTATACCTGCGCCGGCGATGGCCAGCCTACTTGAGGTCAGTCGCCTGAGCCAAGCTTCCACGTGGTTTTCAGCCGACTCGGCTTTGTTTACAGTGAGCGCGTACCCGCATTTCAGAGCCACACACCACTGTCTCTAGTGGAAACTAGTGAAGTAAAACCTCTTTCACCACTTGGCACAGGTAAATTGAGTACCACTGAAGGACCGGACACCATTCGTTGAAATGACAGGCTCCCTGGTGACTGTGGTGAAAACTATCATTAAAGGGGTCGGTGAGTTGAGGACTGGTGACTTCTCTGTCCAACATGCCATAAAAAAAAACCTGTGCAGCTGCAGGAGTCCCTGCCAGGGGGTAATAGTACATCATGTACACAGTCTATATGCTGCTGTGTATCCTATGTGACTGGGAATAGCACCACTTTTGGACCAAAGCGAAGAAAAGCCAAGTTTAGGACAGCCATGTTCAGCATCGTTATGAGTTTAGATGTCTATTAATCTTAGAATAATAGTCCCAAGTTTGTCCAAATTCAAATAATCGTGTCCTGTGTCACTATCCGGAAACCTTGCTCTGGTCTAATTAACCGTACAGTGTTTTTATTTTTTGTTAAATTAATAATAGCAATGACAGCAGAGAAGAAAGCCCCATCTGTGACTGTCACCAGCCAGACCCAGCAGTGTGACACAAGTCGCCCGGAGGAGCGTGTCATATCTCCTGCTAGCCAGTGTTAGCTCGGAGCTAACAAAGGCAAAAAAAAAAAAAAAAGAACCAAGAGACAAAGCGCAAATATGACACGACTGAGTGTCGAAGTTGAACACTTACGTATACTGGTAATGGCCAAGGATAACCAGCAGGTTCTGCTCCGACCGGCGATTTGAGCTTGAGCTCCAGCTTTTCTCCCATTCTCCACTTGACGGCGGCTCGGCTCTGATGGATGGCTGTTACTAACTGCTCTGTTAGCGAGCGACTCACAACGTGAACATTTAGTCGGGAGAAAAACCTCGAAGGCGGGCCAAACTCAGGAGACTTCGACGCTCGTTGCGTGACGGACACACACACGGTGCGAGCGAGCGCGCGCGAGGCTCTGACTGCCGGTTGTGTTTTGAATAAAATGCCTTTATATGTTCACTGGTAATAACATCCAGTCCGTATCGCCGCCATCTTGCCCGGCATGAATAAATATGGCAGGAGGCCACTGGCACAGAGGATCGTGATCACTGCTGTATGGCAGGCCGTTGTAACATATAATCAACCGACACCTATTTTTGATTCTGACCTCAGGAATTTCTTATCAGAACGGAAATAAAAATTATATTTCAAGGTCCACACAGCTGAGATTGTATTAGGAAACAGATGTACACAAAACCTAGTTTATTTACTATTACAATATTTTATGGCTAGATATAATTCATTTTAGTTAAAAAACAAAAATCATATTTAGAAAGTTTGTCTTCTTATGCAAATCCAGCACACTCACTTTGGTCTTTTTACTATCAACTTTTAACTAGCCTTTGGCTACTTTTATTTTTTACACAAGTTTTGGATAATTTTAGCATCTAGCTAGCCTTTAGGTTTTTGGGGCTTCCCGTGGCCTCTGGCTACTTTTGGGTTTCAGACGGCCTACGGCTACTTTTGGGCTTCAGACGGCCTTCGGCTACTTTTGGGCTTCAGACGGCCTTTGGCTACTTTTGGGCCTCAGACGGCTTCTGGCTACTTTTGGGTTTTAGATGGGCTTTGGCTACTTTTGGGCTTCAGACGGCCTTCGGCTACTTTTGGGTTTTAGATGGGCTTTGGCTACTTTTGGGCTTCAGACGGCCTTCGGCTACTTTTGGGCTTCAGACGAGATTTGGCTGCTTTTAGCGCCCAACTAGCTATTTGCTGCTTTTACTTTTTAAATGGCCTTTAGCTACTTCAAGCATCTAGATAACATTTTGCTACTTAGCGTCTAGCTAGTGTTTAGCCACTTCTAGTGTTGCTACATTTAGCTTTTAGCTAGCATTGTGCATGCTTTAGATTTAGCAACTGAGTTTCGGCTTCTTCAGTTAAGTTCAGCAGTCATTCAGCTCTCATCAACCAGCAGAATACACTCTCACCATATTTTGCATAAATAAAACGTAACAGGAGAAAGTTGCAAACTTTCCTTTCAGCCGTTTCATGTCAGGAAGGCATCTCTGTAGTTATTAGTAATTACATTGTTGCAAAACATTCTCATTACAGATGTCTTTAAGAAGGCCTAAAAAATAGTGGATATCACCAACTACATATCTAAAATGAAACCTATGAGTAACAATGCTATATTTCCTGAGAACCTCTGACATCTGAAGATATATTCTAGATATTTAACAGACTCAATTGTTGACAAGGAAGAGCTGAATTATAAACATCTGCCTTGAAACCCTCTTAAAGGCTGTATTATACAAGCTATGGGTTGATACCTTATTATGTGATAAACCGGCTTGCCGTACTGCGCGTGGGCCAACAGCACTGAGCACGAGCAATACACCCGTCCCAGATCGCGTGAGAGACGTGACATCACGACTCTTTTTTTTTTCTTTTTTTTTAGAGAAGTACCCGAATGACCCACTTACGTAGAGCTGGATAAATACAGCAGGTAAGTTGGATTTCATCCCCAACAACGAGGCTCGGTGATTTAGAAATAATATTCAATTAAAAATATCTTTAATTTAGCAGATAATGAGAGCAAAAAAATATCAATTTTAGACTGAACTGAACATTGCTGGAAAGAATGTGTCAGAAAATAAACTTCCAAAAAGTCCCCTTGCCACAAACATATCAAACATTGTCACATAAATCTCAAAACTCCTAATCATCAACAAACTGGGAACAATTTTATAAGATTTAGATGTTTCTGCACCTCATTTACTCCGGAGAGTTGTCAGATTTAGTCATGTGTTTAGTTTATTCGTGTAAAATATTTGCTTAACTCAGAAATGTAAGTTAAAACACAACTTTTGGGTCAACAAAGTCCTATATTTCTCATTCTAAGAAGCCTAAAAATACAAGTTTTTAAAATGAGCAAAATTTAAAAAAAATAAATAAAAGAAAAAAAAGGTGAGAATAGACTTTTTCCACACACAAAAAAAGGCCTAATGATCCATTTTAAAATGTTGAATCTATTTGTTTTACTCCCAGGAGGTTCTCAAAGTTGGGGTCGGGACCCCGCTGTGGGTCACAAAACACCAGATCGAGGGTCCTGAGATGACCTCCAGGAATCAAACTCAATTTCGAAATAATTCCTACTTGTGCATATTTTAATCAAAACTGTTCCACAAGATTAAAACCCCAAAAAAGAACGGTATAATTTAATTTTAAACCGTTTGTATCGCATTATATCTGTGATTTCTGGGAACATTTGTGGAGTTCAACCGAGGATATTTGGGGTCGCAAGTCTTTGGCGTTGTTATTCTGAGGGTCAGAGGCTAAAACATTTAGAAGCCACTGATCTATAAGACCCAAATAGGCATGTAACATGCATTAGTTCATGAAAATACAGTTATAAGACAACTCAATTGTGTTGCAAAAGGTGCATGATGGGCGTGTTCGAGTTCGCAGCACAACTGAATTAGCCCCAATAAATGATTTACATTAAAACGATCAATCAGATTAAGTCAATTAGTGTTTCATGGTCTTCTCATGCAGAAAGCCATTTGGGAAAACATTTCCTGCACCAAAAGGCCTCAATATTTGAAACAAATACCAAAAAACAAAATCACGGTCTGAGCGTCCAGCCTGTCAGACTAAAACGAGTCAGACTAATCGAGGTTTGATGGGACGATTAAGTGCATAAATTGATGCATTTTGTTAAGTTATTAGTGGCGATGCTACTAGAAAACCAGCTGTAAGGAGCTACTAAACAGCCAGAAAGCCTGCCTGTAAATTCCCTTCACCGGACAGTTGAGTCTTATTGGGAGCTGGGAGAAGCGCTGCCACTGGCTCCTTTTACACAAGGAACAAAATCCATTTGTCATGCTGCATTAGTCACTTTTGTCCGAACCCATCTACCCTAACCTGCACGCCGGGGTCTTACAGCCGGGTTACCCTCCCAACTTCGACCACGCCGGAGCACACTCTACTGTCAACATGTTTTGTGTTTTTTGCTCGACAAAAGCTGCCCAACGACCCCACTATCGTGAAAGGTGAGCAGGTCAGTTTGCGCCGAAACCCAAATGCGAGCCGACGCCTCTGTAATTAGATCAGGAGTGCTAATTGAATCCCAATAAATCCTTACGGAACACAGAGGAGGAGCAGAGAGCCCGGCCTCTCTGCTTTTGTGTGTGCTGACATGTATATGCTGCTGTATGTTGAGAGGAGTTGGCAGCCAGCCGCGGTGAACTTGCTGACCGGGCCCCCCCCACCCCCTTTCCTGCTCCCTGAGCCGAGCTGAGGCCGGCTCTGGGAGGGGATCCAGCACAACAAGGCCCAGGCACAGTGAAGTCCGGCCCAGCCAACTGGAACACAAGTCCCTATGCAAATTTCTGGGATCTGTGTCAGATTACACAGAGCGCCTCACGCTGCCATCTCAGGGTCTGTTTTTGGATGCAGGTTTCTTTTCTGTGCAAAAATAAACAGACTTGGCAGTAAAAGCACACGCAAGCTTTGATAGAACGCTGATCGGACAGAAACTTATACAACATTAAAGACAGAATGAATACTTTACTAATATTTTCACCATCAGTCCATCAAACAGACTCCCAGTTGTCATTAAGTAAAAAAAATTACCATTCAAAACAATCCAGACTGGAAAAATGAGGGGTTTTCTTTTAATCTGGTGCTTTTTGAACAAAATGGGGAATAATTGCGAAACTGCTGCCATCTAGAGGACACAAGTGGTACTGCAAGTCTTGAACTTCCTGAAAAAACAAAACAAACTTCATACACTTCTGCTTAAATTAATTGTTAAAAAATTAAGCTCCCCCCAAAAAAACTAACTTTTTTTTCCACCGTTCACATATGACAAGCTGACATTTCTTCGATAAAAAATGATTTTTTTCCCCCCTCACAATAACTGTGAAAAACAAAATGAGTTTAAAACTGAGTCACACAAAAATGAACAGCAACAACTCGCGCATAGCTTTCCAAAGAAGGGTTTGAGAGAATTTTATTGAATCAAAAATCACTTTAAGTCCCAGTCCCTTATGGTTTCTCACAAAAAAAGAAGGAAAAAAAAAAAAGAATGAACATACTTTGGATTTTAGCGCCAACATTTTATGACTCCTTCAAAGCCCTCATTGCTTTTACAGCAGCATTTATATACTTGTAGGAAAAAAAAAAAAAAGAACTATACATCAAGTCATTTTGGCACAATCAGTTCATACAGTGGCACTGTGCTGGCATTTCCTTACAGTTTGCTCCCCCGCCGGCTCAAATCATCCCTTCCTGATAAACTCATAATGGATTTAAACTGTAACAGAGATGCATTACAACAACGTGTTCATGTTTACGGAAAACCAGATGCATTACAATGACGAAAAAGTCTGGGTTTTTTTTATTTTTTTTGAAGCAGGTCGATTCTTCACAGAAGTCCCAGATCCGGCAGCGTTCGTGCTCGAGCGGCGAGCTCGACATAGTGTTTTCAGAAAACTCAACATTACACTTCGATAGAACCTTGTGTGGAAATAGACGGCGTGAGGAAATGATAACAGGAAGGAAATACTGCAGCGTCTCTCTCTTTTCTTTGCCGACGTTTGGTTTGTGCCTTCCTACTCGATAAGCACTTCGGTACACATGCTGGTCAAAGCCAGGTTTAACTGATAAACTCATTCAGCTGGATTAAATCTTAATATCAGTGGGCAGGGTGTTCTGTTTTTTCCCCCTCCATCCCCCAAGATAAAAAGACTAACACATTCACTTAGCATGCATTCTGTAGGACAAAGAGATAAAGTGTCATTTGGAGAAACCCCGCCTCAGTAACAGCAAGATCGGGAGAAAAAGTGCTGATTTCTTTAAATTTTTTTTCCCCTATATTCACATAAAAAAAGAAGCTTGAAATAAGAAATACATTCGTTGATCAATCCAACTCGCCCTTCAGCTCGTGGGCTCAGACGGGGGAGCGGATGCAGGCGACAGATTTTAGGGTTCGTTCATTCTGAATAAGTGACATCGCGTTTAAAAAGGCATACACTGGTCCTTCTCCGAGGAGGAGCGCCGACGGGCTTTGCTGGGAGGGCGAACGGAGATGGCTTCATCTTAACAGTCGCCTCGAGTGGACGAACAAGAGGGCCAAATCAACAAAATACCTTTTCTTTTTTTTTTTAATAGACACAACAAACAATGTATTTCGATGATAGATCCGTGGATCAACATTTTGAAGATGGATAAACGAGAAGATTTGCGCCCTCAGTGCTTCATCTTACAATAAATCATTTTACGGTTCGACGAACGCAGGTTTTAAACAAAGTCTACGAAATCCACCACGAACTGACCTGAAAGACAAACAACTCGGAGCCGAATACTTCGTGTTTTTAACGACACGAGGCGCAGAGCAGCGAGGAACGCTCGACGTGACGGGGAGAAGACTGAAAACCGCAGTCCACCCCGTCAGACATCGACACGTCGTTTTAGAAAAGCCGAGACACTCAAACCTGTGTCAGGCCGTTTCAAAACATCAATCTACTCTTCTCAAAAAGGGAAAGAAATTAAACTATTGCCAACAGTTTTGGTAATCACACGAGAAAGGCGTTTTCTGAATAAAATACTGGCAGGCATTCGAGATGAGAGGACACAAAAAGAGATAAGTACTGATTTTACTGAGTGTCAAAGAAATCCACCCTCCCCGTGAAGTGAAAAATAAATAACAAGGACAACATTCAGCTTCAGAAGAATGCAAGTGTGTGGCAAAACCTAACTGGTTAATCTTTTTTTTTTTCTGAACTCAAAAACAGGCTTTTTTTGGTGCACAGTTTTTCATCTCGGAGCCACTTTTCCTCCAGTTTCAAAAAGCCAACGGGGATTATTTAGAAAAGCTTCCAAGAAAGTAGAAAATTCCCCACCTGCGACTCGGACCTCTGTGCACTTAAAGGCAAGTTGGGCTGTAGAGAATATTGAAAAAAAAACAAAAAACTATCATTCTGGATCCACTTTTCTCTACACTCAGACCTGGCCACAGCAGGCCACATCTTAGGAAAAAAAAAAAAAAAAAA